>NC_039249.1:27056448-27086448 GCF_003368295.1 Carassius auratus | reverse complement strand
AGCGAACCTCCAGATCCACACAGAAACACTCCAGTGACCACAGAATCAAGGTTTTACTGTCCCCTGAGCTGAACCCGTGGGCTTGAGCTGAACACAAGCTGAGCTTTAGTCCATCAGCTGGGACTAAACACTCTGATCTGGACAGATTTACAGCAGAGAAACAACCTTAGATCCTGTTATATGTGTTTCACTGAAGGATTCTCTGAACTGTTGTGCAATGCAGGGTTTCACACAATTATGTATTTCTTATTCACTAATTATCTGCAATATGGTTTAACTTGCATTGAAATATGTTTCCCCCCTCTTGTTTATTTAAATTTAAATGAAGTTTAAAGTTTATTATAGAATGTGCTTTATTCTCATTAATTTTATTTTATATTCATTAATGCTATTTGGCATGTGCAAAAATTGTAATTTATAATTCTAATATTGTAAAACCCAAATTGATCTACCACTAAAATGTACAAGCTTTTTATTTATTTATTTATTTAGTTCACTTGTGGACTATATTCCAATCATCTAGTTTGTCACAGCTTTCGTATCTCATTCACATGGTGCATCAATACATCATACATTTTTGTGTGTTTTCTTAAATTCCCTGTGTAACTGGTCACTTGCAGGATTGATTTTATCTCTTAATTTTTGCTCAGTTCTGATGATAAAGAGCATGTAGCTTTTATTTTATTGTATTTTATTGATTGTCTCCTCTCTCTTTCTGTAGCATTCAGTCGTGCACCGGTGCCCATGGCGGTTGTTCGGCGGGAGTTGTCCTGTGAAAGTTACCCGATCGAGCTGCGCTGTCCCGGGACGGACGTCATCATGATCGAGAGTGCAAATTACGGCCGAACTGATGACAAAATCTGTGATGCTGACCCCGCTCAGATGGAGAACACACGCTGTTATTTACCTGATGCGTACAAGATCATGAGCCAGAGGTAAGACGCACAAGCACAATTAAACCAAAAACCAGTGGTGGACAGTAACGGAGTAGCTTTACTTCGTTACTGTACTTAAGTACATTTTTCAAGTATCTGTACTTTACAGGAGTAGTTTTATTTTGAATAACTTTTACTTTTACTTAACTACATTCCAAAGCATAAAATCGTACTTTTTACTTCACTACATTTCATAAAGCATATCGTTACTCCCTATAATATATCACGTGCTCCGACACGCAGAAACGGTGTCTGATTCATCATGAACGCACTGAGTCTTTTCAAAATAAACTTTTAAATCGGATCGCAAATCGCACCAAACGATTCGTTTACGAATTAGAATGATCCGATTGCAGCTGTTCTGGAGTCGACCACTCACTGATTCAAATGAACCGTTTAGTGCGAGTCTCCAGAAGTAAGAACCGGGAGATCTTGTGAGCGCGCATGCGTCTGATGTTGCTAAAAGTAAGTTATTAATGTCGAAATTTAGGATTGATTATAGGTCAAATTGTCAGTTGTTTGGGAACTAAATCCGCTGTAAAGAGTGATCTATTTAAGCCCACTGAAATGCTCGAGTGCAGAGGATGCAGACACATCAATCAGCGTCTCTGTGTTTTAGGTTAAAAAAAACAACAACTTTAACCTAACACAGATTATATAAAATAACTCGTGCATGTTCAAATTCCCCGATGCCATAATATTAACAGTTTTATTAAAATGCTACCATGTCCTATGTGACGTCTGTTTTTATATTGTTTATCTACAGTAACGTTATACATATGTATATTGTTTGGATTAACTAGACGAGTAGACAGACATGAATGTTTATTCATAACCGTACTGAAAATAAGTAAATATTGTTAGCTTATAATGCTAACTGTCTACCTAAAAAGGTTGCTGGTGCTAAATTGAGGTAATTTTTTATAAATAATTTCCAAGTATTTTTATTCAACCATCTATATATATATATATATATATATATATATAGATATAGATATAGATATAGATATAGATATAGATAGATAGCTATAGAGAGAGAGAGAGAGAGAGAGAGAGAGAGAGAGAGATCATGTCATATATTACTGTGATGTTCTGTAAAACAACAAACTTTAAAATACTTTGTTCTTACTGGTGAAAATCAGATGGTCATCTCTGTTTTCTCTCAGGTTCATCACAGTGTAAGCTTCACAGTGAACATTACTCTCGCCAGTGTAGTCCATATCAACAACAAAAATATATCTTGACTCCATATAGTGGTTATTTTGGAAAAAATCCAAAATATTTTGATATTTGGTATTTTGAGCAGTAGGATTATAAAAAAAAAAAAAAAAAGTTCTAATATAAAATTAAATTAAGTAGCCTATATAAAATTTCAAACATCTATCTTTCGGTACTTTTTTACTTAAGTACATAAAAAATTGAGTACTTTTGTACTTTCACTTGAGTAAAATTGTAAAAGGAGTACTTTTACTTTTACTGGAGTAATATTTTACTATACTTATCTTTACTTTTACTCAAGTACTTGATTTGTGTACTTCGTCCACCACTGCCAAAAACATACTTTATACACTACCAGTCAAGAGTTTGTAAAAGTTTAGATTTTTGAGTTTATGCTAACCTGTATTTATTTGATCAAAAATGCAGGACAAAAACAACAACATTGTGAACAATATCTTAAATATTATATTATATGATATATTAATGTGTTTCCACAAAAATGACAAAATTGAATGCATCCTGTTTCTGTGTGCTACTTATATAGCTTGCACTTTCTTACCCAGCAACTTATCAAAGTACAATTACACAGTACCTCTGCTCCCCCTCGGAGCAATCTGGGTTTAAGCGCACCACTCAAGAGCTCAGTGATGTAGGTAATAAGATATAGGATACCTTAGCAGTCCATAGGTCCATGAATCAAGCCTTCAGGGGTTTGAACCAACAACCTTTGGATTAGCTGCCGCTGCACCGCATGCTGTGTGTGTGATACACTGATGCAGATTTGGCTTATTAAAGCCTGATGTGCTGCTCTCTCTTTTGGCTGCCGTTTTCCCGGCCCTCCCTATCATTTTCCTCAGCATTTTATGAAGCCTGACACTCATCACACCTCGGTGGAGTGGAAGAGTCAGACAGCCCTGGAATCATAGCATAGTGTGTCTGTAATTGTTCCTGGGTGTATTCTCCATTCTGTTGCTGAAATAAATTAAAGCAGCTGCTCAGCCACACAGCATGGTAACAAACAGTAACCGTGTCCATCTAGTGCAGAACAATGACAGTATTCTCTACAGCAAACCCCAAACCTCACATACATAATCTTGTTAAGTGTGGGGAATTCAAATGGAGAAGATTTCAGTAGGTCTGATAGAGTTTGATTTGGGTGTCTTAGAGTTTTGGTAATACTGTAGGGCTTCATTAGATAATAATACAGTATTAGTTTCAGTAGAGTGTGTCAAGCAGAATTTTGAATATGTCATGTAGAGTTACAGTAGAATTTGTCATGTGGAGTTTCAGAAGAATGCCACATAGAGTTCTGTAGAATGTGTCACAGAGTCTCAGTAGAGGGTCATGTCGAATTTTAGTAGAACGTATCACAGATTTTCAGTTGCAGTGTGTCAGATAGTTCCTTCAGAATGAGTTTCAGTAGAATGTCACATAGTTTAATTAGAATGTCACTGTAACAAATTAAATCAAACCTTCATAATAATCAGGAAGAATGAGGCGGGAATGGGCAGACAATCAAATTATATTTTAATGACAAAAACAGCGCGTCAGCTCCTCACGGACGACTGATGCGCACAAATAAAACCAAACACAACTAAAACCCAGGCCTGGTCCTCTCTCGTCCTTCACTGTCGTCGCTCCAGTTTTATATCCTTCCATCTCCTCCGTGGGACTCGAGACCGGTGGGTCGAGCAGGTGACGCTCATCTCCAATCACTCCACCGTGGCCCTATCCCGCCCCACTCATCAAATACCCCCATCGCCCCTCGCAGGCCAGGGGGTACCCACAAGACTGCGCTCTACTTTCCCCACCCCCGCCATCCCTCCAGGGGGAACCGCACACGGTGACCTGCGGGAACTTGGGGGTAGGACAGACGAGGCAAGAGAAAAGGAGATGGAAGGAGGAGCGACAGAGACGAGAGAGGGGAGAGAGGAGGAAAAATTCCGGTTCCCAGACGAACTGCTGCTCGGTCCTCCACCAGCTGGTTGATCTCCTTCGAGGTGCCTGGTTGGCCCTCGGCGGACGGCACGACACTCCTTCGCTGCCCGGTGGACGGTGACGGCTCCTCCGGTTTTGGGCAGCGGGCAGGAGTCCCCCTTTCCCTGCTCCTCCCCATTCTTGGTGGATGGCAGCAGGCTCCGGCCCCCTGGCGAACGGTGCCGACTCCTCCGCTCCCTCATGGATGGCAGCCGCCCCTCCACATCAAGGGTGGCCAGCAGCGAGCTCGTCCGTCCCCGGCAACTCACTCCAGCCCAGCGCCTCGAGCGTACATGGTGGCACACTTCCTTGCCTGCTCGATGGCACAGCGGATTCACCACAGTGGCGAGGGATCTTCAGCAGCACGTCCATCCTTCTCCTGGGCTTCGGCACCACTGTAATGATAAAAGCTTCATAATTATCGGGAAGAAGGAGGCGGGAACCGGCGGACAATCAAATAAAGACTTTAATGACAAAATAAACACAAAACAGTGCAACAGCCCCTCGCGGACTACTGTCGCACACAAATAAAAAGCAAACACAAACTAAAGCCCAGGCCTGGTCCTCTCTCATCCTACACTGTCGTCTCTCCAGTCTTATATCCTTCCATCTCCTCCATGGGACTCGAGACCGGTAGGTCAAGCAGGTGTCGCTCATCTCCAATCACTCCACCGGCCTCACCTCGTTCCCACGGCTCTCGGCCCCACCTCACTTGTCACAGTCACTTCATGAGTTAACATTAACATATAATAAACTGAGTGAAACTGGACTTGCTTCCGGCTTTGCTACCGTTCGGACGTTCTAGCTTACTGCTCTGCGCTTTGCTTCTTATTTCTGTACTTTTCTCTGGTACTCAAATGGTTCAGATCATACTTAGAAGGGAGAGGCTATTATGTGAGTATAGGAGAGCATAAGTCTAAGTGGACGTCCGTGACATGCGGAGTCCCACAAGGCTCAATTCTTGCACCACTCTTGTTTAGCCTGTATATGCTTCCACTAAGTCAAATAATGAGAAAGAACCAAATTGCCTACCACAGCTATGCTGATGATACCCAGATTTACCTAGCCTTATCTCCAAATGACTACAGCCCCATTGACTCCCTCTGCCATTGCATTGACGAAATTAATAGTTGGATGTGCCAGAACTATCTTCAGTTAAATAAGGAAAAAACTGAAGTCATTGCATTTGGAAACAAAGATGAAGTGTTCAAGGTGAATGCATACCTTGACTCTAGGGGTCAAACAACTAAAAATCAAGTCAGGAATCTTGGTGTGATTCTGGAGACAGACCTTAGTTTCAGTAGTCATGTCAAAGCAGTAACTAAATCAGCATACTATCATTTAAAAAAACATTGCAAGAATTAGATGTTTTGTTTCCAGTCAAGACTTGGAGAAACTTGTTCATGCCTTTATCACCAGCAGGGTGGACTATTGTAATGGGCTCCTCACTGACCTTCCAAAAAATGAAATACCAAGGGTTCACACAAAACACTTTTTTATTTTTTTATAAGGAATCGTATTTTTAGCCCCCTTAGTCATAGATACATTCTGATCATTCAAAATTATATGAATACTTTCATTAGGATACTATAGATACTTTCATTATACTTCTGCATAATTTTAACATTTGAAAATGGCTTATCTTACTGCACTCTCCCCTATAAGTATTATACATTAAATCTAATATTTTACAGCACAAATCTATGTTATATACTAATAAACATCTCATTTAGAACATTTATATTATTTCTTAACTATTTATAGGCCTACTATAAATATGGTTTTAATCAAATGTGTTATATATTACTAGCATCAAGACAAGTGATTATAATGGGAGATATACTTAAATACAAGAATTAAAGTGTGACAAACTGCTAAATATTCTAAGTGATGATTTACCTGCTAGTTTGCAGGAGATTTGTATTCATGTTTTTCAGTGTTGAACTGCCTTTAGCAGACTCCCTTTGCTCCTTCGCTCCTTCTCTCTCTGTCTTCTTTTTTTGTGAAGATTTTTGTGACAACAATAGTGAATTTTATTCATTATTATTTTTGTAAAGGGACAATCTACATTAATTAACATGAGTAAACAAGTCTTACTTTGTAAATGTGCCAGATTTAGTCAGGCTAATTTTCATCTGAAGTCCCTGCCAGGTTGATGGTAAGAACTAGCCTATAATCCACAAACACACAAGGCAGAAACAAACAAACATATTTCAAAAACCAGAATAAAAAAAAAAAAAATATATATATATATATATATATATATATATATATATATATATATATATATATATATATATATATATATATATATATATATATGCAAAAATGAATCCAAACATTAATGTTTTCTTTTTTTTAACTAATTCATAAATTAACAATTGCCATTTTATTTCCTTTTTTTAAATTGTACTTTGCTCAATTGTGTCTTCAGAAATTGATCATTTGAAAAAATAAATTCGAAACAATTTTCACTTTTTTCTATTTTTTATTTTTTTTAATCTTACAGTATGCGCTGTGGGCTGTACCATCAGCACGGGGGTGTGCCGCAGACTGTTTCACAAACACTTAACGTGGCTAAATGTATCCTAATAAAACAGTGACACTGGAGGACACACCTTATTAATAATAAACATATATGCTACTATTTACAGACAAGCAGAATAGCCCAGAATATGGAAGCAAATTATGCTAAAATGCACATTGTGTGTCAGAATATGAATGCAAGTTTCACGTGAAGCAATTTCTTCGCATAGAAAATTGTGCCACACACACATAATGACCAGAGTCATTGACTAAAGATTTATCCATAAACATCAGTCACAGAAATCCGTTTATATCTCTGTGTAATGTTTGAACTGTAAAAGCTACATTTGATTATAAATGTTCATAAAATATTTGCATATCGTTTTTTTCAGCAGGCAACAAAACATTATCTGCACGCTAATAACATAGGCCTACCTGTACATTTATCTAAACAATTATCTTTTTTTTTTCTATACTTCTATTTAAATTTTTTTATTCCTTTTATATATATATATATATATATATATATATATATATATATATATATATATATATATATATATATATATATATATATATATATATATATATATTAGTGTTATATTACATCCCTACTGTGTTATTCCTATGTATGTCTGCACTGTGTTGTACTTTCTTCTACACTGGAAGCTTCTGTCGTTGAGTCAAATTCCTTGTATGTGTAAACATACTTGGTAATAAAGCTGTTTTTCTGATTCTGATTATCACAAATTATGTAACTTGGCGGCAGCTGATGCCACTGCTACTTCCAAAGTCCCGCAAGTCTGTGGCAGGCAGCAACGGCCGTGGCCATGGAAAGTGTCAGCAGAGCATAGCAAATTACTATAGGCTATAATGTTTTTCAAATGTAGATTTTACAGTTCAAACATAACCCTGACGAGATATAGCCTATGTAGACAGATTTCCGTGGCTGGTGTTTATGAATAAAGCTTTAGCCTATGTTAATAATGTTTAGTGAGTTTGGTCATTTAAAAACTGTTTAATGCATAAGCCACGTTAAACATTTTCCATTGGAGGAAAACCTTAACGCATAATTGAACATGTTGTGTTCTAATTCTGGACTCGCCTGCTTGTCTGTAGCATGTTTACTGAATTCGGTCTTTTAAAAACACACTGTTAATGCATTAAGCCACGTTATGCATTTTAGAATGTTCCCCAATGGTTATGTGTGTGTGTGTGTTTGTGTGTGTATGGTAGATAGTTTTCTATGGGAGGAAATCGCTTCACGTTAAACTTGTGTATTGCGTTCACATTCTTGGCTCTTCTGCTTGTGTGTAAAAAGTAGCCTATGTTTTATAAATGAGTTGTATGTTTTGCTCTTTTAATCACTGTCTTAATGCATTAAGGCTTAAGCCATAGCATTCTTGTTTCCAAAGGGAAGAAAACAAACACTTAACTTGAGACTTTGCTTGTCGATTTCATATTACGGTCACATTTGCTTACCAGTAGGTGCAAGGCAATATAGTTCACTACATTAATAAGGTGTATAGCGAATTTAGTGGTATTTTTACAACATCTTCTACCATTAAGCTTATGAAGGATAACAGTTTAGTGAGTAGAATGCATATTGTTATTTGTTTCCTGTACCTATACATTATTAAGACATTGTATTAATAAATATACAAAGTTTGGGCTTTTTAATTTATACCACTGTCTTGTCTTCGTTCATTGAGGCACATATTTACTTTAGGTCTTCAGTGGGGCACAAAACACATAATGTGCATTTTATCTAAATGTGCTTTCTGCTTGTCTGTGAATAGTAGGCTATTTGTTTATTATTAAGAAGTTGTGTATTTACATTTCACTGCTGGTTATATATGCTGTATATAATCCTGTATGTGACAAATAAAATATTCAATCTTGAATCACTGTTTTAAGCCAAATTAAGCATTTGTGAAACAGTCTGCGCCCAGGTGGAAGGGTTTTTGACTTTTGGCGGGGCAGGCTGGAAGCCCGCAGTGTTGCCAACTTAGCCATTTTGTTGCTAGATTTGGCAATTCCTCAGGCCTAGTCCACAATATTGGATTGTTCTGGAGAATCCTAAAACGATTTGATGATTTGAAAATCCAGTCTCGTTGTTTGGACAGGGAATAAAAGTGGTCTGTTATGGCAAAGGAGCGAACCTAATGCTTAAAGACTAGAATAAATGAAGGTAAGGCTGCTTTGAATATTTATAGGGGTTCTCTCTTGTGCTGGTTGGATAGATGGTGTAATTACTGATGATGGACTGGCCGTGTTAATTATCTGCACATGCCGAAATTTGTTAATGACACATCACATAAAGTTTCAGTAGAATATATCATGTAGAGTTTTATTAGAATGTGTCATGAAGAGTTTCAGTAGAAGGCACAGTTTCAGAGTATGTTGTAGAATAACATTATAACATGTAGGAAATTTAGAATGTATTATAGATTTTCAGTAGATTTTTTCACAGATTCAGTATAATGTTATGTAAAGTTTCAGTAGAATATGTCACAAAGAGTTTCAGTATAATATATCGTAGAGTTTTATTAGACTTTCATGTAGAGTTTCAGTAGAATGCATTAGGTACAGTTTTAGAATATGTTGTAGAATAACATAGTATTTATGAGTTTTAGAATGTATCATATATTTTCAGTAGATTATGTCAGTTTCAGTATAATATTATGTAAAGTTGCAGTAGAATGTGTCATGTAGAGTTTCAGTATTGTCAGTTTCAGTATAGGGTCACACAGCATTTCAGTAGAATATGTCACAAAGAGTTTCAGTTGGATGTTTCACATAGAGTTTGGGTTGAATATGCCAAGTAGAGTTTTAGTAGAATGTGTCACATGGAGTTTCAGTAGAATGTGTCATGTAAAGTTTCATTAGAATGTATAATGTAGCATTTCAGTAGAATGTACCACATAGAGTTCCAGTTGTCTATTTCATGTTTCAGTAGAATGTGTCATGTAGAGTTTAAGTAGAATTCATCATGTAGAATTTCGGTAGGATTTCATGAAGAGTTTTAGTAGAATATGTCATAAGATAATTATAAACTTTATTGTCCCAAGGGAAATTTGTATTGTACACATACAATACATTATCTGCTATTCAATACAAATAACATACTACACACATATACTATGTACAGCGACCCATCACTGCCCTACCCACAATGTACAGTGAACAACTAAATTGCACCCTACCTATCGTGCAACACACCTTTAATTACCATAATCATATATAGTTACACACACCAAATGGAGGAGGGGAAAAAATATATAACTGTTGACATCTAGCTTATAATTTAAAGCTTAAAAATACAATGGGACAAAGGAGTACTTATAATGGTTCAGCCTACACTGAGGAACTCCGAAACATCTTCCAAAGGAAAGAAGTTAGTACTCAGAGTGAAGGACATGAGTGGGATCTGTAATATTTTTTGATCTTTTTTAGCTGAGTAATTATATGGAATTTCAGTAGAATGTGCAGTGTCAGTTGAATATGTCATGTAGAGTTTCGATAGAATATGTCATGTAGAGTTTCGGTAGAATATGTCATGTAGAGTTTCGGTAAAATATGTCATGTAGAGTTTCGATAGAATATGTCATGTAGAGTTTCGGTAGAATATGTCATGTAGAGTTTCAATAGAATATGTCATGTAGAGTTTCGGTAAAATATGTCATGTAGAGTTTCGATAGAATATGTCATGTAGAGTTTCGGTAGAATATGTCATGTAGAGTTTCGATAGAATATGTCATGTAGAGTTTCAGTAGAATATGTCATGTAGAGTTTCAGTAGAATATTTCATGTAGAGTTTCAGAAGACTCCATCACATGGAGTTTCAATAGAATGTGTCATTTAGAGTTTCAGTAGAATACGTTGTGGAGTTTCAGTAGAATGTGTCACGTAGAGTTTCAGTAGAATGTGTGATGTAGAGATTCAGTAGAATATGTTGTGGAGTTTCAGTAGAACATTTCATGTAGAGTTATAGTAGAATGCATCATGTGGAGTTTCAGTAGAAAGTGTCACATAGTTTCAGTAGAATATGTCATGTAGAGTTTCTGTATAATGTGTATTGTAAAGTTTCAGTAAAATGTCTTATGTAAAGTAGAGTGATACATAAAAAAATCTAATAAATATCAAGAGTAACAAATCACAAAGCTTATTGCTTGTTAAAATCAAAGAATTGAAATTGTCAACCCTGACTTAGTGAAGCGTGTGTTGAGTTGTTGAGGAGAATCCTGTAGCATGAGCTGCTCTTCTGTGTCTTCAGCCTTATTAACATGTGCAGAGACGAGAGGAGGCAAAGCTCTCCTCCAGAGACAAAACAAACTCAAATGCTTCCATCCCACTTAGCCTTTAAGCCTATTAGACAGAAGACAAGAGGAAAATCCAAACAGAGAAAGAGAGAGAGCACGTATTAAATTTATCATACTTTCATTTCACAATCACAACACCATACAAGTAATGCAAGTCACTGAGCAATCAGAGAAATGTTACAGAAAATTTACTTAAAATCTACTAATATATATATGGCTGTTCCTTTTGCAGTTATACATTTTGTCATATAATATTTCTAAATTGTGTCATTAATTTTCCGCTATGGTTGCACAGTTCTAAATTTTGTCATGCCGGTATGGAACTGAATTGAATTTTTGAAAAATGCAACAGCTGGCGATGCATGTTTCTCAGACCAGACATACTCACTCACATGTCAGGTCTGGTGTCCTGTATAGTGCTGCTTTTGTCTCTCTCTCTGTCTGTTCATTGTCAAGCGCTTAAGATCAGATTTTTCAAGGTTTACGTAACAAACCACATTCTGAGGGCAGCGTTACTGTCCAGTGGAATTTCAAAATGAGCAAATAAGATTCTTCTGCTGCCCACATCTGTGTCATATTATTTTCTCTTTGTCTGTGGTTGTGTGCTCTGTAACTGGCAGAGGTCCTCGAGATCTGAACACACGGCTCTTGCTCGAGTAATCTGATAGCTCAATTCGGAAGCGCTACTCTTCATTGTGTGGAATTCTGCCCTCGTGGGAATAGATCTGCTTTTTCCGGGCCGCAAGCCACCTGTCTGCCCGTCATCTCACGAACACACACAGCTAATATCCAGAGGCAATAGCCATTTAAAAATAAATAAATAAAAAGGTTTTAAACCTGTTTTAAAATAAATGATTATATTTTAAATCAAAAATATATTTATTTTACAAATATGTATTTATTTTTATTAAGAGGCTTTTTTATGATCTACAGTAGGAGCACAGATGCAGTTTAAGGAGATGAACATTTTCAGGCTCAGCGTCACAAAAAACAGTTTTCTGAGAAACTATGAAAATCTGATAGATTTATATGCAGGTGTTCGAGATATTATTGAGTGATTCCTCACAGTTTTGATGTGTGTGTGTGTGTGTGTGTGGAATGCTGCTGTGAATTGCATCTCACATGATTTAAGTTGCTGAGGGAGGAAAGGTTTGCTATGAATATGATCTCTGTCTTCACTTATGATATTAAGGCTTTGTTGAATTTGAAGAAAACCGATTTCAGTCTAAGAATACTGGAAATCAAATATATATATATATATATATATATATATATATATATATATATATATATATATATATATATAATTCTGTAATCTTTGGTATGGTATTTATTAAAATCTTGAAACTGTTCAGTAGTTTCAGAGTTGTGAGCTGAAAATGGATTGTTAATCATCCTTTTAGCATAATTATTTTTAATATCTTTCATTACATTTTGTATGTTTATATTTTCTGTTTTCATTTTATTGTTATTTGCTTTAGTGATTCAAGTAATTTTGTAGTTTTAAATCTATGTAGTTTGTGTTAATTTTTCTTTCAGTTTTATTTATTTTATTTTATTTATTAGGATAAACTAAATAAAATGAGAATTATAATAGATTATAATACTATATATATTTTCAGTCAAAATTTATTTTAATTGATGTGACAATTTTTATTTATTTATTTATTTAGTTTAGTGATGTACAGTTTATTGCGAGTAATAAATTGGTGATATTTGGATCTCGTGTCACTGAAGGTGTGGTTATGAGTCCATATCATAAGAAAGATTGCTGGATCTCTAACTCTCTAACCTCTTCTGTATCATCAACACAAGGAAGACACAAGTGTAATACAATAGACTTTATTAACAAAAGAAAAACAGGAGTAAACCACAACTACTAAATGAATACCATAAATGAAATGGGAATAAAGTGCATAAAATGCAAGTGATTATGTTGGGTGTTGCAATGTCAGAGCTACATTATCTGGAAAGGTAAACTGTTGCTACTCTGAAAGAAATAAGGTGAAGAACCCTACTACGCATCAAACAAATACATGAAAGATTTGCTGTAAACTCCAATCAGATATATAATATCTAAAGTTAATTCGAAAAATCATATACTGATAATAACGAACATTGCCGAGGTCTCTGGATGAGGTTTGGATAAGTGATGTTTATGTTCTCTGTGGTCGAGTGAGCAGTCTGGTAGCGGTGACTTCATCCACTGGTTGTGCTGGATGAAAGGAGCAGGAATCTGTTTCGACAGACTTGGACATAAAGCTGATCTCCTGGACCACCAAAGGGTCCTGAAATCTGGAACACGCAGGTGTGGCCCTGAGCAGGTGCAGAAGGTCTTTAGCCTGGAACACGCAAGCAAAGGTTCCTTGAAGTGAAGGTCTGCTCGCCGGATCCTAACCTTGTTGCAGATGTCTGTGTGTCTTCTGCCTCTCTGGGCCAGAGACTCAATCAGCTTTGTCTCTCTAGGCTGAAGAATCAGGACGTGCTGCATCTGTTGTTGTCTCGCTCAGACTCTAAATGAAGTCTGAACGCTGCAGGCTCAGAACGTGCTTGTCTGTTGCTGTGTGTTGCTGCCTCCAAGCTGGAGACCCGGGACTTGTTATCTGTTTTTGCCTTTCCTCTCGGGACTCAGACTCAGTTTGGTTATCTGTTAGTGTCTCACCCTTGCAGGCCGGAGACTCAGAACGGTTGTGTCTGTCGCTGTCTCTTCCCTTTAGGGTTCAGAACGTCAGAACTGAGGTTGATCTGCTATTGTCTCACCCATGCAGTGCTCAGACACAGAACAGTGTATCTGTTAATGTCTTTTTCCAGTGCAGTGCTCAGACTCAGAATGGAGGATCTGTTGCAGTCTCTCTGGATGAAAGACTCATAACGTGTTCTGTTAGTGTCTCTCCCTGATAGGACTCAGACTCAGAACAAGGAGTGTGTTTTGGGAAGGTTCCTTTATCTCTTTCTGATGAGGAGGAGATTGCAATCTGGCACTTCTCCATTCGCAGGCTGTGATTGGCTGTTTCCATCAGAGTTGGGGGACACAGTGTTGCCCACCATTCTTTCCTCTTGTGGAACTTATTTGCATGGTCCAAACACACATTTACAAAAATGGCACTAAATCTTTACCAAAGCATTATTCACTTACCAAACCACAACCAGAGTACATTTGAGAGTGTTACGAACACATTAAGGCCAAACATGGTGGAAGAAGAAGACTTAACTGTCATGCATGCGTACATCTGTCCATTAACGGCTGAGTTTGTTTAACGATTTGCAAAAACCCTATAAGGCCTGTTAAGAGAGAGAAAGATTACAAACATATTTACAAATGACAATTATATTTAAACACATTACACACAAGTTTGAATAGAAATCACATTAAAGTATATTTTAATGTAAGTATAATGTGTTTGTCAGTACATTCAGCAGTATTTTAACCATATTTCAAAGACAATATAGGTAATTGTAATGATATTGCATATAAAATGTAATTAAATATAATTTAAGTATGACAGAAATAATCTATACTAATTGCATTTAATTATAATGGATTTTCATTTAATTGCAAGCAACATGCAATTAAGTGCAAATGCATTACATACATTTTACACATTCAGTATTTTGTTTTAAACCATATTTATGATTTTATAATAATATATTTTTTATCATTTTGGGGGAGGGATGTTCTCATTCAGAACAGTTAAATGGACAAACGGTTGTCTAATTAAAGATGACTTGTGTGTTTCCAGAAAAGAAAAAAAAAATAAACATAAATCTGATAAGCAGCAAATGTTTAAATTGGTCAATTTTTAGGTGTACATTACCAGATTAACATGACCTTTAACTGACTGAGTCACACAACTCTTGTTGTCATCTCCTTCATCCTCCTTCATCCCTCGCTGTGTTCACCTGTGCTAATACAGACACCACTTGTGCAAACATTCACACAAACCTGGGAGGCCAAAGCGTGACTTTTATACGCTTGTACAATCTCAGACATCCTTTCACACAAAACTCCTAAAACTGGAGAGTTTGTGTCCTGTGAAGAAGAACATTTCAATGATTTCCCTCAAATACAAACAAACAGCATCAGATACTACGTTCAAAAACCCAGCCACAGAAGTCTTGTGGATTTGGATATTTTTAAATAGAACTTTAACTGTATATTCATCCATCCATCCATTATGTGGCATGCACAAAATGTTGTTCAAGTCACACCGGGTTAGGACAGGTTGGGATATTATTCAGATATTAATGGTCAAGAATTGCATACTTGTTGTAAAATTCCACCTATTGATACAGTAGTGCTCAAATAGATTAAATCACCTTTTGAAAGTAATTTAACACTTGAAATGATTTAAAAAAACGAGTCTTTCAGTTCATTCAGTCATTTGCTGATTCATCCAGTAATGTAAGAAAGTCTAAAGTCTTTGAGTCATTGAATCATTCATTCATAGTCTTAAGAATCATGAGAGACCGTGACGTATATTTAAATTAATAAATAAATAAATACATAATACATTTTCCAAAATCGTGAAGCTCTGTTTTGCACAAAAGCAGCTCTTAAATGAGTTCTGCAGATTTTTGGTATCCAGCTGCAATTAAATGTGTTGCTAAAAGAGACTGAATTGATATCTGAATGTTTGAGTTCTTTTTTGTCTTTCTTTTTTTTTTTTTTCTTTTTTTTACCACATTTGAATCGAAACTGGGAATTGATCACAATCTATACAATTCAAACAAGATCACTGGTTATCAGCTTGCTGCTTCATGAAAGAAAGAAAGGAAGCTGTATTAAACCATTTCTGTATTAAGTATCTGAGTTGTCTTCGTTATACTACAGGAGGAAAGAAAACACACACACACACGGATAGAGTGGAGTTTTATCTGCACAGAATAAACAAATCACTACAGCAATAAAAGCAATTGGAAGTTGTGTGATTGCCTCTAGAGTTTTAGCCTTATTGCCCAAACACACACACATCTCTATTTTATCCCGAGTGCATGTAAAAGCTTTTTTCCTGTGGTTTTTCCTCCTCTTTAGAGGTTCAGGAACGGAGTGCTAAAACCCTGTTGTTTTTGTCAGGATTATTAGAGGTTCAAGCAACGCCAGATTCCTGCCCTCATCCACTTGCCCTGGACATATTTCCACAATATTAGATATGCATGTGTTTATTTGTTTTTGTAAAATCTTCCTTCTCTAGTCTTTTTGTGCCAGATCTGTAGTCGATTTGGCATGCACTTCGACTCGAGTGTGGAGTGTCCTTGTCAATAATCATTAAAAACATGTTGATGTTTGAATCTAACATGACTGCTAGAGGCCAGTAATGTAGTGCACGGCCTGTTTGAATAAAACAGCTCAAATATGTGAATGGAATTAGCTATTTGGGAAATACATGAAAAATCTTTCTATTCAAATGGTTGTAGTTTGAGCTTCATTTCACAACAAATATTGAATACATTTGCCTACTAGAATGATTTCTGAAGGATCATGTGACCCTGAAGACTGGAGTAATGATGCCATGTTCACAGAAATAAATTACATTTTATGATTCACACATAAAACAGTTATTTTAAATTGTAGGGGGGAAACAATAGTAATGTTTTAACTGTATCTTTAATCAAATAAATGCATCAAAGTGTTAAAGCTCAGACCTTCTTCATGCAGAAATGTCTTTCACAGAGATCTATCTGGAAATTAACATTCAGTTCCAAACATGTTGTCACCTACCACAGGTTAATGACAATTCACAGCGCATTTCATTTCTACAGTATAATGTAACATATTTTGTAGTGAAAAATTATTCAGTGAGAAAAAAACGCATGCTGTCATTCTTCATAAGTGGCGCAAAGTGCTTTCAGTCAAGAACTGTGCATATAAACACAATATCAGAGCACATGAAATACTCTCAGAGGTAGTAAAACTGCTTTATACCGATGGAGAGTCTTCTCGTCAAAATTGATTTTCTCTGTGTGATGGTATGCTTCGCTAATATCAGCCAGCGAGAGCATTTGAAATCAAAATGCATCTCTATCGCATGCTTTTATGCATCATATGCACACACACACACACACACACACACTGATCTCATCCTTTCATTCAGTCTTACATAGTTTTTCTGTCAACATGAAATTAAAATGGACTTTTTACCGTCTTAAACTCCCAGTGGCTTGATTTGTTGGACTGCTTATGATGTGTAGTTTGAGAGGCTTGTAACTTATTTTACGGTATCTCTTCTGCTCATCTGTGGCGTTTGTAATCACAGAAAATTAGTGGTGCGGAGATCATTTTGACTGCAATCTATATCTTCTAAATGCAAATTGTGTTGTTGTTTTGCAGCACATTAGCCTATGGAGGACCGTAATTCATACTGAAAGCCACAAAACTTATATTTCCATAAATTTAATGTGGACTTAAAATGTTCCTGAGTTCAGTCCAATTACTGCAATATTTCATCAGTCTCTAAACTGTGACTGTAGTTCTGCTCAAACTACCGGCCTCATTACTAACAATCTCTCTCTCTTCATCTATTTCATTTATTTTGTCTAATTTGCTCTAGTTATTTTGAGTTAATTACTAATTACTCTAATAATTTTCCATCTCATTACTGTAGAAAGAGTGCTACACATCAACAGTTTGATGATCAGTCTTCTTATTGTGTGTGTGTCTGTGAATGTTTGTTTGTGTTTGTAGTTGCATAAATATACTGTATCTATCAGATGATTGGGAAGTTAAATACACGATACGCTGATTAATTAACCAGAAAACTCTGAATAAATTACATATTGATATTTTATTAAAATATATTGATTTAAAAAATGCGCTTTAAAATAAGTTCCTTTAGTTAATGCATTAATTACCAGTGTACAAATCATATATGCATTTACAGATGCTCATTATTGCTCTTGTGTTAGTTAATACATTGACGTTAACTGGCAAATGTTCCTTATTCCTCATTCTTGATGTCAGTTAATTGATCTTTGTTAACAGTTAATATCAATCCAGCTGTTCATTGTTAATTAATATTATCTCAGGTCCAATTTTCTATTTATAATATACTATTCAAATTGGTCACGCTTTAGTTTAGGAACCAGTATTTACGAACTATTAACTATGAAATTTGCCTCAATAAACTCTTAGTTTGCTGCGTATCAGTAGTTCGTAAGGTAGTTGTTAAATTTAGGTCTGTGGGTGGATTAAGGAAAACAGAATATGGTCATGCAGAATAATAAGTGCTTTATAAGCACTATTAATCTGCTAATATGTTAGCAATTTGGATGCTAATAAGAAACTAGTTCATAATGAGAATTGGTCCCTAAACAAAAGTGTATATAAGTG
Source organism: Carassius auratus (assembly GCF_003368295.1). Classification (NCBI taxonomy): domain Eukaryota; kingdom Metazoa; phylum Chordata; class Actinopteri; order Cypriniformes; family Cyprinidae; genus Carassius; species Carassius auratus. The sequence continues at coordinate 27,068,143 of NC_039249.1, read as the reverse complement.
TATATATGTTGAATAAAAAATGAAGCATATTATACATGAAATTATGAGTTGAATCCCATTGATTAAAAACTTAAATCAAATGCTCACTCAACTGGTCATCTTCAGCGCGCGTAGCTCAAAACAGAAATGCAGAACATTAACTGCTAATGTTTTCGGCTTACATTATAATGAGAGCACTATTGTAAAAAAAAAATATATATATATATAATTAATAATTGTTATGGTTTCGTCGATATTAAGTGTTAGCTATCTGTTAATTAAAACATAATACATTGTTTACCCCGTTTATATCTGCATGGTGTTCGTTACACATTTTCCCTGTGTGTTAACATCAGTAAGTGTTAGTCGAACATCTGACTTTACTCTTGTTAATGTATTTTGCTCCGCCCCCAAACATATGATTCGCCTATCAGTCGAATATTGGCAAGATTGAAAAATTCTGATTCGACTATGAAAATCCTTAGTCGGGGATACTAATATATGTGTGTGTGTATGAAAAAAGTACAAAAATAAATAACTTCTCAGAGTAGGTATTTTTTTAATTTAGTGCCCCATTAGCTCTATATATTTTTTTATATTATGTTCTCCTTTTTATTTATCTTTTTCTAGATTCTGTGTTTTAGTATTTAATGCAGATTTTTAATCCAAAATTGTGAAATGAAAATAATAAAATAATCTTGATTAAGCCATATCGAGTAAACCTTACCAGAGCTTATACTTAATATGATATGATATTGCTTATTGTGGCAAACAATTTCATGAATAGAGGTCTTTAGAATTGAGTCTAATATCTAATATTGTAGAATTGCAGTTCACAGCAACTGAGAGACACACAAACTAACAGTCTGTCCAATCAAGACGCATGTTTCATGTCATCAAACTAGCACAATCTTTCTCTCTGCCTTTTATCCATCTTCCTAACTGGCTGGTGGGAGTATGAATAGAGAAACATGTTTGATGTTCTTCATATTTCCCCAGTCTGTGTCTCCCATCAGTATCCACGTCCTTCGGTCTCTCCAGAGATGTGGTGATTACATCATGGCTGTGGGTCAGCAGGGCACAGAAGGAATTTAACTCCAGCGAGGCTGATGTGATTTATTGAAACCGTGTTTGCGTTTGTGTGGATAAAATGCGACTGATACGGCGCAGAACCTCCTGCAGGCCGACAGGACACAGCTGGGTGCTGTCGAAGCATTTCATTGGTCGATGAGGATTGATGGCTCGTGAGATTGGCTGTCCTGTGGAGTTACTGTAAGCTGTTAGTGTGTTCCTCCTCTTATATATTCTCTTGGAAACACTAGGTTTCTCTCTCTCTCTATATATATATATATTACTGTAAGTTAATATAAATATAAGTTGTGAAGTAGGGTACAACGAGACTAAGTTATTTAGTAAATAACTTAGTTATTTAGTTAATGTTTGTTGTAACATTGTATTGTAATAAATAAACCACTCCAATTTTATATGCAAGTGAAATTTCACAATTATCAATTCCAGTTTCAATTAGAACAAATTACAAGCAATAGCACAAATCAAAATAATAGAATAGAAGGTTTTAAATGGAATAAGCAGTGCTTTAAGTCTTTCAGCTCAGTCTAACAGTAGTATTCAGGTACAGAAATTAAATAATCATATATAAAATGACACTAGTTTTCACTGTATAAATTATAGATTAATCCTTGTTAAAGGTACAAAAGTTATTCAGTAATGAATTTATTGCTGATGGTTTGTTAATTTAATTATAGGACCATATTGTAAATTGTTAGCGTTTTCTCTGTGTTCTGTTTTTTGTACTTTGCGTGGTTTAGACCGATCGCTCTAGCAGACACACTCGAGTCATGGAAATAACACATGTTCACGTCTAACTGTGAGGTCTGTCAGTACTGTTCCTGTTAATAATCTCAGACCTGTTTCTACAAATTTCATAATAGTCAAGGAACCGTTACTCACAGCAGATGAAATGTAATCCATCAAAACAAGCTTTTAATGTCGGCTTGACAAAGGTATTGGAACAGATGGAAGTCTAACATACTGTGACTAGCTTGAAGACTTAAAAGAGTTTAAATCAGTAGAGATGAAGACAAGGTGCTGAGGTGCTCTTAGTAGTTGCTAGGTAGTAACTATTTTGTTTGCAAGAGTATTGAGTGCAACAGTCAGATCCTGAAAGAGTAAATCCAATCCTTTTTAATTGATTGACTGAAGAATTGATTTTCAATGATAATTTATAAACTTTTAAAGACAGACACACTGTGAACTAGGAGGTTGTTAGCCATCAATATGCATTATTTCAGCATAACATATATTCATAAAAAAAATAAATAAATAAATAAAACACAATTCCAACCTATTCTAAAGAGTAAATACATTTAAGAGTAAATAAAATTGTATTATGTTTAAATTGACTTACATATATTATTTTAATGTCATGTTATTGTAATTTTTGGAATATGAACTATTGTTACACTGATTGAAAATTTTCTTCAAATAATGGTAATATGAATTTATGAAAATGTAAGTATTTTATTTTATTTATTTTTTTGCTCAGAAAAATAAACAAACAAAACACATTCTAATGTATGGAAAACAAATAAAGTTGTGTTAAATTGTTATTGTTTTGATGCTTGAAAACCCTTTTTTTATCTCTGGCCCATACAATTGGCTCAAATAGTGTTCACAAATCTGTCTAAATCTGTGTTCGTGAGCACTTCTCCTTTGCCAAGATAATCCATCCTCTTCACAGGTGTGACATATCAAGATGCTGATTAGACAGCATGATTATTGCACAGGTGTGTCTTAGGCTGGACACAATAAAAGACCACTCTAAAATGTGCAGTTAGGGTCTGTAGCCCTTCCCTCATTAAAACCATAAAGTTTGCAGTCTTGAATCTTGTACTTGCCTGTTGTAGAGATCGATAGTAGATTTTACCCATACAGATAACTAGGTTGGACCATACTGGCTGATAACCAATTAATGGATATTAAATGAAAACAAACATACCACTCCATGTAAAATAGTGCTATAATTTATAAAAAAAAAAAAAAAACTGCACTTTTAAAATATAAATATTAATATATGAATAATACATTGATCTTTAAAGTGATAAATCTATTTGTAAATGTTGAAATTAACAACAATGAACAAACACTTCTACAGCCGAAAGCTGTCGATGTGGGTCTTTGCAGATTATCGGTTCCGATTAAATTGGCACAACCGATCAATTGGTCTCCTTCTAGTGTTGTAGATGATTGATGTAGTCAGATACACTGTGCCGTTTTAATTGGATGTAGACTGAAAATCTTTTGACAAAACCTTCACGTGGCTTTATCAAGACATTATGATAATGTGATATTAGAGCTCAGGGGACAATTACAACATTCTTATTTGCCATTGCACAACCTTTAATGCATGTTCTGATGAACAATCATCCATATGCTGTTTTGATATTTCACTCTCACCGGGCAATTTAGTCATCACATACTTAGAATAAATGCTTGTCATGCTCCAAATAGCTCTTACCAAGCATTTTAAAGGATTGCGCTGGTCTTATTCTGTGTGGTTTTGTCGGAAAGCCATTTTGCTACGGCCGTTAAGTTGGCTGGCGTTCTGCTGATGATGGCCGCTCTCTTCCTCAGGCTGCTGCTCAGATCTTGGTCAAACTGTGAGCCGTTATGATACGGCGATGTGTGACGCCGGTGTCTGGTGCGGCCCGGTCTCTGATGTCTTTGAGCGAGATGTGTGTGTGGAAGTGTGCTGCTCTCTTTGAACGGGTCCCTCGTGCTCCACGGCTGTCAATAGCTCGCTGCTGGACGCTTTGACGCCGCCATTCGTATTCATGAGTCTAATTCAATCAAAGAGCTCTCTGAATAAAAGGCGTCAGAGGCACTGTGACTGCATTTTAGAACAAGTAAGCAAATAAATATGGAGGCCAGAAAGACGTTTTCACTCAAAGAAAGATTGGCAAACATGTTTATACCTGCATTATTAGGCTAATGCAGAAGTCGTCGCTCATTGTCTGAAGCCATCTGTTCTTCAGACTGAAATCCCTGCCCTGCTGTCCCTCGTGAAGAAGACTTATGAAAAGAGTACTTATTACGGAAATAAAGAATATACTTAAGTGAGAATTGAATGCAATGTGTTCTGACAATAATTGTATTTTAATTGCAATTAAATGAAAATGTAGTATAGTTTATATTAAATGCAATTAGCTGAACTTTAGAGTGCTTTTTTAACATGCTAAACTTTACTTGTAATTTCATTTTACTTGTTAAGGGGTACTGCCAAGCATTTATTGAAAACTCTTTCAATTAATTCAATGCAATTTCTGTTGAAACTTGTTATTAAACAATATTTGTAATTTTTGCATATTTATAAAGGTCTAGTTTCAATTTAGTACATTTAAAATATAAACAAATTAAATGTATATTTAATAACTTTTACTATTAGTACTTTACATTTAAATTTTTAAATTTACTAGATGATTTAGGATGTTAATCGGCACATTAAAATACATTTACTTCTTTAAAACAGGATACAAGACTACTAAACATAATGATTTTAAATACATTTGTAAAATGTTTAGTTTGACCTTATTACAAAATGTTTAGATTTTTCTAAATCTCAATTTAGTGCTTCAATTACTGTTTAATAATCAGACATGTTTAATCGGTTGTTTTCACAAAACACAAAATCAGTGGTAATTAAATGTAATGCATACACCCTTTACAAATTAGATTTAATCTTTCAAAAATATAATCAAATTAAATTTGGTCAGTTCCTTTCATTTCTGGAAAGTGGTGCTTTACGATTTTTAATTAAAACATGCAAACCTTGTGTGATATTCCTTAAAAAGGTATGTATAATAATATATTTCTGTAATAATTTCTTCAAGTTAAACAGAACTTTTATTTTGGCGGCTTATAGTGAAGACTTTGGATTTTCTGTGTGTATCTGAATAGTTTTCTCAACACACACACAACATGCAGACTCTTGTCTTCAAATTGCTTTTTGATTAATTGTACAGCACTTCTTTTGATTTAAAAATGTCAAAATTCCATGACATTCTATCTTACACCGTAAATTCCATTTTTAATGACTGGATTCCAAGATTCCTTTGGTATTTGGAGCAGCCTTTGCATCGATATCTTGCCTTTAAACGCAGTCTATTCTGGCAGCTCGCTAGGTTTGGAGCAGATTCAATCTTCAATGCACAGAAGGCCAGTTCTCTTTTCAAAGTCTATTGTGTGTCCAACACAGACAGGGTTATAAATATACGAGTGCTCCAGCTCAAGGTCTTTATTGGATGAGGTGTGTGTGCGCTTGCGTTTGTCAGGAGGGAATGTGGAAGTTAAAAGCTAGTCAAACGTCCCGACACACTCACAAATAGAGCTGGACAGCGAGCTGCGGGGGGTCTGGGCTGCGGAGGACTTTGTCACCTTCGTCTGACTCACGCGGTGAGCTGTCAAACCCTCAGCTCATGAGCCGGCCTGCTTCTGTCCGCGGTGTACAGTGAGCCCCTGTTACTATAACCGGGTTTAATGCTCCTGCGTTCCCAGGGGACAGAATGCGGCTTCTGTGAGAGCAGATTTCAAGAGTCCATCCCGATGATCATGTCAGTGTCATTTTCCTGCTGTTGTGAACTCGAGCAGTAAATCTCTGTTTGTCCCTGAGGGCTGAGAAAAACGTTCTACAATTTTTTGTGCATTTTCTGTGCTGGGAATTCTGCAGGATGGATGTAAACATGGTAAAGAGTACTGTGCGGAGCCGCATTCATGTTTAATAATACATTAATACAGTATTCTAATAATATTCAGGCCTGCTGTGCCTAAATATTAAAACTTGCTGCTTTCAGATATTTTTAAATGACTATAAGTAAGTATGCTCTTCTCACAAAGTGAAAAATAGGAATTAGTTTAATAGTGATATTGGTGTCAGCATTGTTATTGATTTATTATTTAATACTTGCATTCATGAAAGATGCTGTAAAACAAGTATTATTTAAAATACACTTCCTTTTTGCTGATTCTACATTAATTTTGGGATTTAATGTGTCAATATGCACTACTCTTAAAAATATTAAGAATTTAATTATTTTATTTATCAAAGATGCACTAAATTTATAATTTTACAAAATATTTCTATTTCAAATAAATTATTTAGAATTTTGTATAACAGTATCCTGAAACATAAAATTTATTACAGTTTCCACAAAAAATATATTGTGCAGCACAACTATTTTCAACATTGGTAATAATCAGAAATGTTTCTTGAGCAGTAAAACATCATTTTAGAATGATTTCTGAAGATCATGTGACACTGAAGACTGGAGGAATGATGCTGAAAATACAGCTACACATCACAGAAATAAATTACATTTTATAATATGTTCATATAGAAAACAGCTATTTTAAATTGTAATAATATTTCACAATTTTAATGTTATTTTTCTGAATTTTAACCAAATAAATGAAGCCTTGGTGAGCAAAGTAGTATTCTTTTAAAACATTTTAAAATCTTGCTAACCTCAAGCAGTAGGGTATTGCATATAAAATAATTACATTACATAAACAGTCTCATATAGTACAGTCAGTTTCATAATTATTAACTGTATTATCCTGAAATATACATGATAATTACACAGTCATTAAAAACTGAATCATTTTAGTTTTGTTAAACACACACACACACACACACACACCTGCTGAGGTGAACATACATACGCAAAGACTCATAAAACAATTAGGGATCAACATGAGAAGGATGCCGTGTGTGTGTGTGTGTGTGTGTGTGTGGATACTGCAGGCCCTGTTTAGACTCAGAGCTCAGCTTTTGAGGAGGCCCTGTATCACGATGCCAAGCATAGCAACCACAAAGAGACTTTAATCCTTTCATACAAAGCCTCTCTCTTACCACAGCAGCGTCACACACACACACACACACACACACGCACACACACACACACACACATACACACACGTCTTAAAGCATTACATTTCCATTCTGGGTAACCATGGCAACCTTAATGTCCAACTCCAAAGAGGGCTTTTTTCTCCATCCATCCGTCTGTCTGTCTCTCGCTCTTTCCAGCCACACACTGCATTCCTGCGCAGCCGAGACTCTGCAGTTTAAGAGGCAATTTGTCCATGGACCCTGTTCAGCTCTGATGCTGTCTAAACCATTGGAGAATAAAAGAGAGCGAGTATTATCACTGATACTTCATATCTGACTGAATCCTCCGTGTCTGTTTAGTTCAGGGGAAGTGTGTCTTATTGTGTCTGTTATTGTTTAGCGACACTATAAATATGTCTGAAACACAGATTTCACTCAAATCTCATGTGTCTGGATAAACCAGTGCTAATTAGTCTGGAAAAGTTGTGTTTCTAATATTAAGACTCTGACTGGTTAGCATGAGCAGGTTAGCTGCTGTTGGGAGATACACAAAATAACCGTTCTACATCGACTGCCTTTCAGACGTAGCTGTCTATTCAGTCTGGGGCTGTGAATGGATTAAGCATGTACCTCATTAACCCCCGTTAGCTGTGATTAATCACAATTAATCATGTCAGGTGCATTATTAATTATGATTGAGTACATTTGAATCGATGAATACACTTCCGTCCAAAAGTTTGGGGTCTGAAAGATTATTATTTTATTTTAAAAATAAAAAGTCTCTTCTGCTCATCAAGGCTTAGTTGGTTAAATATACAGTCAAATATGTAAAATTGTGAAATGTTATTACAATTTTAAATAACTGTTTTATACATGAATATACTGAAAAATGTAATTTATTTCTGTGATGCACAGCTGTATTTTCAGCATCATTCCTCCAGTCTTCAGTGCACATGATCTTCAGAAATCATTCTAATTTGATGATTTACTGCTCAAGAAACACTTCTGATTATTATCAATGTTGAAAACAGTTGTGTTGCCCAATATTTTTGTAGAAACAATATATAATATATATTTTTGTAGATACAATATATATAAAGATTGCAATTCCAAATAAATTCTGTTATTTTTAACTTTCTATTTATCAAAGAATCATATATATATAATATATATATATATATAAATAAAACAAGTTTAACACACGTTCAGCTCTGTAATCTCACAGTTCTTCATCGCATATGTAAATAACAGAGCAGTCTGCCTCGATAAATAAAAGCCTGACACATTTTGAACATTGCATGGTATACAGTTAAAACCGCCCACGCAGTGTGTGTGTGTGTGTGTGTGTGAGTTCAGCAGGTAAGCAGATCTATATATCAAATAAATCCACAAGATGCATCTGTTTAGCAAGGCAATGCTGGACCTTTAATGACCTATTTAGCACATTCAGCCATAAAACTCATACGCACATGAAAATCTAAACATTCACCCTCAGGCTCTTGAATTGTGTTTCTGTGCAGACGTCGTTTATTGGCAAGAAGCAAGTGATTCCTGCTGATCTCCATAAATCATTTTTCAAGTAGGCCCTCCTGACCTGCCGCATCTGTATGAATGAATTCAAGGGATATTTAAGTGTTTTGGTTATGATGGGCCGCGTTTACACACCAACATATTACAGACTCATCAGAACCTATGACATCATACAATCTGCCTGTCGCTTCTGAGCGAGTGATGTCATTATGGGTTTCCATGGCATCCGTGGTCCTATGAGAGCCGGGAGTTTGTGAATATGACTCGCGGGGTACAGGTGCTCCACACGTCTCGCCGCAATTGGAGGCTACAAATATCAATTTAAGCTGACATTTGGATGTGAAACATTTATTTAGAGGTTATTGAAATTGTAAATATCAGTCAGAGCAAATAGCCGCTCTCCACAGCGCTGTAAAATCTCACTTCCCCGGAAGGAGGACGGAAGATCAGCGGGCCATTAACACGAGAGCGATGGAGGGACACGAAGGAGTTTGTGGCTGATATTAATGCATTACAGCAGAGCTAACACACACACACACACACACGCACACACACACACTGACTGGAACTTGAAAAAAACTAACATTGACTGCATTTGTGAGGTTTTAATAGGAAAAGTACTTAGTTGTATTTATAGTATAATTTAAGCATGTTAAGAAGTATAATATGACTGTGAATAGGCCAAGTCTCACAGGATGCTAAATGAAAAGAAACAAATGGAATTATGATACTAAATCACAATTTAATGAAATTCAACACGATTACACTACAGATTAATTTCATCAGGACAATTATGAATAAAATTCATAGAAATAATTAAAAGAGTTAAGTTAACAATTTGCTCTTTGTGATGTAACAGTGATTTTGACCATTTCTTGCTAAATTAAAGCATTGACTTTTAAGATAGATAGATAGATAGATAGATAGATACTGTAGATAGATAGATAGATAGATAGATAGATAGATAGATAGATAGATAGATAGATAGATAGATATATAGATAGATAGATAGATAGATAGATAGATACTGTAGATAGATAGATAGATAGATAGATAGATAGATAGATAGATAGATAGATAGATAGATAGATACTGTAGACAGACAGACAGATAGACAGACAGACAGACAGACAGACAGACAGACAGATAGATAGATAGATAGATAGATAGATAGATAGATAGATAGATAGATAGATAGATAGATAGATAGATAGATAGATAGATAGATAGATAGATAGATACTGTAGGTACTGTAGATAGATATCTACATAGATATTATAATAACACGCTAACTTTCCCAGCACAATTTAATTTAATTAAATCAGTTTTCATTTTTGCTTAATTATAATTGCATTTTTGTCTTTTAGTCTTTTTTGCTAAGAAAAGTTACAAATTTGCTCTGTGATTCAAAATAAAAACAATATATATATATATATATATATATATATATATATATATATATATATATATATATATATATATATATATATATATATATATATAACCTTGGCTGTTTATTGATTGTTGTGTTTTTGTCCTGTTTGAAAGCTTGCATTCTCTATATGATGATTGGCTGAGTTCTGAGATGGGCGGGACTTTGCAAAGGAATAGCTGATAATTGAAATATAGATCGTAAATTTGTTGTATTGTTTTTGCCATTTACAAATATTGTTAAATTACAGTTTCTTATCAATGTTACAGCACATCTTGTTATGATAATTGATTAATGAGATCTAATTTACAGTGATCAGACACAGAGCAGCTCTCTGTCTGATCCTAGCATGAGTTTACCGGAGCAGCATGGCCTGTGTGTTTTGGGGTGTAATTGTTCGCAGTCCTCCAGAGATGTTGCGCGTAAGCAGTTTTACCTCACTGTTGCAGTGATAATATCTGTTCAGCACAAACCTCGGGGTTTGGTCTCATTGCACTGCATTTGAAAATATCAGTTTTAGTGGCAGTGGGGAAATTGCTTTAGTGTAATTGAATTTGATGGGGGTTTATTCCTCAGCCATCTCGCTTGCACTCTATATTTTAAGTGATCCTGTCAGGGGCTGTATGTCTGCTAAACGGGTCCCTGGTGGCATTCAGTGGCAGTGTAATTCATTGGCGTCGTCTGCAGACTGCTGCTAAACCTGCTAAACTTCAGCGGGCGCAGGAGCTGATCGTGACCTCCGGCACATGATGCTCTTACACCAGACAATTCATATGAGCTCAAAGAAATACTAGCTCCAATATATATTAATCAAATGCTAGCTCATTACTTACTGAACACTCTAAAGCATATGCTAAAAACAGTGAACATTAAATGTTTCAGACTGTAGTACACTCTCAAAAATAAAGATGCTTCACGATGCAAAATAAGGTTATTCAGATTAAAAAAAGGGCAAGAAAGACATGGTTCTCTTAAGCACCTTTGACACATTTTTTTGTGGTTCCAAAAATGTGACCCTGGAGCACAAAAGCAGTCTTAAGTCACTGGGGTATATTTGTAGCAATAGCCAAAAAAAAAAAAAAAACAACAACAACCTTTGTATGGGTCAAAATTATCGATTTTTCTTTTATGCCAAAACATCAATAGGATATTAAGTAAAGATAATGTTCCATGAAGATATTTGGTAAATTTTCTTGAATTTTTTAAACTTTTAAAACTTAATTTTTGATTAGTAATATGCATAACTAAGAACTTCCTTTGGATAACATTAAAGGTGATTTTCCCAGTAATTAGATTTTTTTTGCAATCTCATATATATATATATATATATATATATACCTCTGTGTATCATCTGCCATTTCATACATTCGATTAATGAGTAATATGAGGCAGAGCAACAACTTACTGCGTGATGGAGCTTAGAGAACATAATTGAAAAAATTCTAGATATTTGAAATGTTTGAAATGTCTCAATTTATATCATAGTAAAGTTAAGAAATATCACATGGCTGTAGGCTAAGTACAATATCACATTAGAGCAAATGATACTCCACATTAGATACTCCTCTTATACAACAGGTCATTAAGAAGTTAATATTGTGTTATTTTAGACACAATGTTGTCGGTTTTGCTCAATGTTGCCAACCAGAAGATAAAGACAAAGCAGAATTGTTCATCCCCGAGCAACCCATAGTGGCATTTCATTTCTCAATCCACGCTTTGAACAAATTTGGTGAACCATTTGGCGTGTTGAACCATTGGCCATAGTCGCGTTGGATTTGAAGCGACACACAGACCAATCGGTGTATGACATCAAAGTACCACAAGAGAGATTCAAAAGCACAAGG
>NC_039249.1:27033948-27051448 GCF_003368295.1 Carassius auratus | reverse complement strand
TAATCTTTGTTATATTGCACAAGTGAACATGTAGCCCATTTTATTTTTATTTTTGTATAAATATAGAAATATTTATATAATGTATCACCATTTAGCCTGTGTTTTTTGGTCCACGTGGTCCAGCTGTAGAATATTTGAGTGTTTGTAATCTGTGTGAAGTAAAGCGGAGGGCGGTGAGTGTTATTGTTGTATATTTGTCCATCTGTGTGTGTCTCTCACAGACAACAGGAATAAACGCACATGTTTATCATCCAGCCCCTCAGGACTGGACCTGCGCCACCGCAGAGTGAATTACAGGACCCCTAAAGCCCACAAGGTTCATTTTGCCAAGTGCCCAGAGAGAGAAAACACACACACACACACACACACACACACACACTGCCTCACAGCACTGTGTGTTTGGAAATAAAGCAAGGCTGTTGAATCTCGAACCATTTGGACTTGTGGAAATTATATCTGGGAAAGAATATGTGACACAAAATGGTGTAATGTTGTGCAAACTGTTGGTGTGTTTTTGGGAATTACTGTAATTTTAAGGGAAATGGTCTTGTAATATGTTTTCATTGTATGTATGTGTATCTCTCTGTGTGTGTGTGTAGGTTTGTGTTTGCTCAACAGAGGCTGGTTTATTATTTTTGGAGCACATCACAGCATGAGTCTAGTCTGCCGCAGCCAGAGATGCATTAGACACTAAAGTGCACATATATGCAAATGTAGATAGTGTGATAGTGTGTGTGTGTGTGTGTGTGTGTGTTAGGCAGTCAGACGGTTGGAAGGCAGGAGACTGTGATCCGTCACTCAGCAGGGAGATATACTGAATGGAAATGGATAGAGATAGAGTTTAGGGTGTATCGACTGAGATATAAATGTTCTGTTATAGGGTTATGGTTTTGAGTTATTCTTTTGGGATACAGTTTACAGTATCATTAGAGTTTTGAGTTATTTATTTATTTAGGTGAATATTATGAAAATAAATAAAAAATATAATTAAAATAAACATTTAAAGCAATTTATTACAATGGCATTGTTATAAACAATTGGCAAAAAATTATAATCCTCATTTTATTTTTATTTATTTATTTATTTATTTATTTATTTATTTATTTATTTATTTATTTATTTATTTTGACTTTTCCTCATCAAAAATATGATAGACAATAAGACAACGGCCCAATGACCTCTGTTTAAAATAAATAAATAAATAAATAATTAAATATTTTATAACAATTAACTAATCTAAACTTTTACATAAAATACAACTTTATATATATATATATATATATATATATATATAGAGAGAGAGAGAGAGAGAGAGAGAGAGAGAGAGAGAGAGGGAGAGAGGTGCCGTGCACCAGTGCATAGAAGGAGGCTATCCAGTGGGCCAACCTCTGCTTGGAGACAGCCTTCCCCTTCTGCTGACCTCCAAAGCAGACCAGGAGCTGCTCAGAGCTTCTGAAGCTCTGGGTGCGGTCCACGTATATGTGAAGCGCTCTTAAAGGACACAGCAACGGCAAGGCTGGATCTGCCTCCTCCAGGGGCATCGCTTGCAGGTTCACCACCTGGTCTCGGAAGGGAGTGGTGGGAACCTTGGGCACGTATCCCGGCCGGGGTCTCAGGACAACGTGAGAGTAGGCCGGCCCGACACAAGGCACTCTTCACTTACCGAAAATGCTTGGAGGTCCCCGACCCTTTTGATGGAAGTGAGTGCAACCAGGAGTGCTGTCTTGAGATACAGGAACTTAAGCTTGATTGAATCCAGCGGCTCAAAGGGACTCCTCTGAAGTCCTGCCAGGACAATAGAGAGGTCCCAGTAGGGAATCAGGGGTGTCCTAGGAGGATGTGACCTTCTGGCACCCCTCAGGAACCTAACGATCAGGTCATGCCTCCCCAGGGACCAGCCGTCCACTGCATCGTGATGGGCTGGGCATGGACATACACTTTCAGGGTGGAGGGTGACAGCCCACGCTTCAACCTTTCTTGCAGGAAAGAAAGCACGACTCTGACCGGGCATCTCTGGGGGTCTTCTCGGTGAGAAGAACAATTCGTGAACAGACTCCACTTCAGAGCATAGGCCTGCCTCGTAGAGAGGGCTCTAGCCTGAGTGATAGTGTCTACCACCACTGGGGGAAGATCACTTAGGTCTGCGGCGTCCCGTCCAGAAACCACATGTGGAGGTTCCAAAGATCTGGACGTGGGTGCCAAGCCCCTGAGAGAGGAGGTCCCTCCTCAGGGGGATGCACCAGGGAGGGGCTGTCACAAGGAGCATGAGTTCCGAAAACCAGGTCCGGGGTGGGCCAGTAAGGTGCAACCAACAGGACCTGTTCCTCGTCCTCCCTGACCTTGCACAGCATCTGTGCGAGCAGGCTCACTAGGGGAAATGCATACTTGCATAGAGGCTGAGGCCAGCTGTGTGCCAGTGCATCCGTGCACAGGGTGGCCTGGGACAGGGAATAGTATAGCTGGCAGTGGGAGGACTCGTGGGAAGCAAACAGGTCTACCTGTGCTTCCCCAAATCAACACCAGATCAGCTGGGCCGTCTGGGGATGGAGTCGCCATTCCCCGGGAAAGGGGAGCTGACGTGAGAGCGCGTCGGCTGCACGATTGAGCTTCCCCGGGATGTCGATAACGCGCAGCGACTTGAGCCGCGTCTGACTCCAGAGGAGGAGATGGGAGTTGAGACATGCGACGTGATCTTAGACCACCCTGTCAGTTGATGTACGAAACAACCGCAGTGTTGTCCATGTGGACCAACATGTGCCTGTCTAGCAACAGCGGCCGAAACCACCGTGAGGCTAGATGCACTGCCAGCAACTCCAGGAACTGCCGGAGCACCTAGTCCCTGTGATCGCACAACTGCTCTCGGGACCGGGCCATAATGAGCCAGTCGTCGAGATAGTTGAGGATCCTGACGCCCACTACCCAGAGTGGGGCAAAGGCGCCCTCCGCAACCTTCGTGAAGACACGGGGGGACAGGGAGAGCCCGAAGGGGAGGACCTTGTACTGCCATGCCTGACCCTCGAATGCAAACCGCAGAAACGGTCTGTGGCGAGGGAGGATCAAAACATGAAAGTACTCGTCTTTCAGGTCGATCGCTGCAAAGCAGTCCTGGGAGACCCCATATGTCGTTCGATATAACTCGTAGTGACCGACAGATAGGGAAATCTGGAATCTGTTGATAGTTTTGTCTGCGTGATTGAGTCTAAAGCAGAACATTACAGTCCACAGTGATTTTTTGAGAAGCACCCCTGTGTTCAGAGCTGGAGCTAACGAGTCGACGGTGGTTTGATAATTAGGATGTTTGCCGACACATGACTGCAGCTTTAATCAATATCACCGTGTTCTGCATTGATTTTTGTCGTCCTCATTTCCTCACATCCTGGAGATGTTTGCCTTTGAGTTTCAGAGCATCGTTTGGAAACTATCCCATCGGTGGCACTTGTCCGTGTGGATTCAAAGGCCTGGGATCCCGGATCTGTAGTGTAATCCTCATTGTGCTGCATAATTTACTCGAATCTGAAACAAACCTTCTTCTGTCCAGAGCTGAGGCTGATTAAACGCTGCGCTTGACTTCACAGGTAGAGTTTGTTTGTGTCGGACAGATGATTTGCTTCGGTCCTCTGAAACTCTGAGGAATAGTTGGCCCTCATTGAGTTGAGCGCTGGGATGTGTGTGTTTTCTTATGGGACTGGCTGGAACATGTGATCGCACTGGTTATTATGGGATGGAGTGAGTAGCTGTTTTGTACATTTTTTGTTTGTTTGTTTGTTTGTTTGTTTAGTTTTTTTGAGGTTATGTCTGCTTTATAATTATACTATATACTTTGTGCGTGTATATTATTTGTGATATATTATGAAATTATTTAAATATTTGTAGTTTTTGCATATTCTCATATTTGTTAACCATTTTTAAAATATATGTGTGTGTTATATTACATGAATATTTACTCATTTTTTGTGCAAATTATTTTATATAAATTATATATTCTATATATATTTATAATGTTTATGACTATTTTTCTTGTAAAATTATGGTTTGGTAATTAATTAGTCTATATACTTTGTAAACCATTTATATTATACCTGATATATTATATAATATTTATATTCTGAATTTTTTGCAAAACATTTTACAAAATTTTATTTTATTAATATAAAATAGAAAAATGTTTTTTGTAAGTGTTTATTTAATATAATTAAATAATTTTAATTTAGTTTATTTAATATAAAGGTATATATATAAATGTAATACATATATAGTATACAAGTTTGTATTTGATTTTATGATATATATATATATATATATATATATATATATATATATATATATATATATATATATATATATATATATATATATATATATATATGAAATTCAGTTCTATATAACTTTTGGTATGATTTATTTATATATATACATGTGTGTGTACTGTATGTTAACTAATTATTTATGTTGTTAATTTTTTGCATATTAATTAATTTATTATATAATTACATATATATAATGTTTATTTTCATACAATTCAAATGTAACATTGCATAAAGTCTCCTTGTAAGATTATGGTTATGGATTGATTTAATCATAATTATTCCATATGCTGTTGTTTACCATATTTGTGTTTTTTCGTAGTTATTTCCATCGTTTTCTCTCATTCTGCATGTAAAGAAGCTGCAGGTTTTCTGGTCAGGTTCTGGTCTGGTTGGGTTCTCATCAGCTTTAGCTGGTGTTCTGGGATTCCTCGTTTAGACAGCTGAGTAAAGGCTGTGAGGATAATGAAATGCCAGTAAATATGTTCAGGCTGATTTTGCACATGGGTGCTTTTGTCCTTTAAAAATTAGTCACAGTTTCACATACACACTGATACGCTTCGCACAGAAGCCCACACACACACACACACACACACACACACAAACACACACACACACCCCAGCACTCAGAACGCATTCGTTCAAGCTCATTAGCCACATGCTAACGGTTCAATCATCCGCGAGTGTCTCAGGTGCTGGGTGTTCATCACACGCTGATCTGCTGACATTACTCTGACATTGAGCCTCACGGAAGATTTCATCTTTAAACGATCGCCATGATTCTTTAAAACTCCATTTGAATCTGTAATGCGGCGTATTTCCCCCAGAAACTGAATATTCAGCAGGAAATAATGTGAGGCGGATTGTGATTGATCATTTATGATTCGGTTGAGTGATATGACAGTATAAAACACGTGACCAAAGTGCTACAGATTCTAGTAGTATATTTGAGAGATCAACAGAGAAACATGTTATAATAGAGAGCACAACCAGTCTCAAACAACTACAGATGATACAGAAATAATGAATATAATGATTTCAGACTCTTAACTGCATGTCAATTATAATTAAATGTATGTATTAACAACACACTTATTTAGGTCTTATATCTTACATTTTTATATGTAATTTCATAATTACTTATAATATCTTTGAAATATGCTTAAAATACTGCTGAATGTACTGACATGAACTAAAATTAACTTTAATGGCATTTCTATTGAAACGTGTGTGTCTTGTGCTTAAATATATTTGTGTTGAAGTTGCAATTTAGTGCATTTAAAATATATTCACTTTCAATGTAATCTCGAGTAACACGCTACAGTTAAAATGACAATCAAGAACTTGAATGTGCTTTAGTATGTCAGTCAACACATCAAAATAAGTGTACTTCTTTAAAGAGTGATAAGGTATTATTAAAACATAGTGATTTAATGCACTTTACAGAAAAACTTTTAATTTGACGTTATTTTGAATGTCACATTGTTGTTCCTGTAAATCTGCTGTAAATCTACTATGTTATTCTGGAGGTTGATGTTTCTGGATAGATATTTACTGGCCAACAAATATTTAAAAGTAAAAAGAAACCATTCTCGAGTCTCTGACATTCTGGTCATTGAACACGTGGTTCAGTTTTATTGTCCAAAAATCACAAAAACAATGCTCAAACATTTTCATACTAAAGGTGAGAAATGTAAATGCTAACAGACTATTAATGCTCTTTCTCCTCTCTCTCTCTTTCTCTCTCTGTGTGTGTGTGTGTGTTTCCAGGTGTAATAACCGGACGCAGTGTGCCGTCGTGGCCGGACCGGATGCATTTCCTGACCCCTGTCCTGGGACATACAAATACCTGGAAGTGCAGTACGAGTGTGTCCCGTACAGTACGTATGCGTTTCATATAAACATGTCTGTCTAATCAAAGCCCTTCAACACAAACACACCCAACATCTTCCTCCTGCAGCTCAGGGAACGCATTTATTCTTCTTTCTCCTGCAGTTTAAAGTCTCGCCTTCATTTGAACTCATCCTTCCCTATCTGCCGTGTGTGTGTGTGTGTGTGTGTGTGTGTGAAAGTTTACATGATGACTTTGGTTACTGTGAGCTCTCTGATAAACTATGTAAGCGCTGCACTTTGTCAAAATGAGTAAGTTGCCAGATAGCTAATGATAGCGTTTGGCCATGATAGATCGTCTCTTCTGTATCTTTAGTTATGAGAGCGCAGCGTCACATCCATCTGTGTGGAGGAATACCTGCGCTGTTTACTCCACGGCTTTTCCTTACACCAATGTCCGTCTTTATTGATAAATGAGTGCCACGTACGCATCGCTGTTCACTGAATTGAGTTTAATTACAGCAGAGGAAACAATGACTGTCTCTCGCTTCCTACAGCTTCCTCACTACTGTTCAAAAGTTTAGGGTTAGTAAGTTTTTTTTTTTTTTCTTTTTTTTTTTTGTGAAATTAATATATTTTCTTTCAGCAAATACACATTCAAGAGATCAAAAGTGGCAATATAGACATACAAATGTTACAAAATATACCTGTTTCAAATGAAACTTTTCTTTTGAAATTTATTAATCAAAGAATCCTGAAAAAGTAAAATGTTTCACGGTTTCCACAAGAATATACGGAAGTTCTAAGCGGCCATGCATTATAATTTTTTTCCTTTTTGTTTTGTCGTTATAACGACTTCATTTTCTCGTTATCTCGACATACCGAAGTTCGTTTTCTCCTTATAACGACTTATTTTTCTCGTTATCTCGACATAACAAAAGTTTGTTTTCTCATTATAACGACATGACAGTTTTACTGTTGCTATAGTAACGAACTCAACTTTGTCAGGCATCTGATGGACAACCATACAGGTGCTCTTACTGTAGCCTATATTTCAGCAAATTTTGCTTCGTTTAGGTAATAACGTCTACAATACTGTAAAGAGCGTTCATGTGTACGTGTAGTGTATGTGTGTGTATGTAGAAAAAATTATTACAACATTATAGGACAAAACTGAATTAAATTAGCCTATGGATTTTACATATACATCACATTTCTCACCAATATGGTTAACAATAAAGATTAGTAATAAGGAGAAGAAACACATCAGCCTACATCGTTAAATCCCGTCCTACTGTAGATAAACAGAATACAGTGATGTCAACCTTGGTTTTGATAAGCAGTTATTTTATGACACAGAACGCGTTGGTGGAACTCATGCATCAAGCAGGAACTTAATACACAAAATATTCATATTGATTCAATCACTTAACATTTATGAATTAATTAAAATGTCAGTAATGAACAAGACTGCACAAATTGTAGCGATCACGAGGAAGGTCCGCGTACAGTAAAGTGGATAGTTTACAACACCCTGTCAGTTATATTCAGGTTTATAGTGCCACCTGCTGGCACAGTTTTGTAACTTCTTAGAGAAAATTAAGTCGTTATAACGAGAAAACGAACTTCGTTATGTCGAGAAAACAAGAAAATTAAGTCGTTATAACGAGAAAACGAACTTCGTTATGTCGAGATAATGAGAAAATTAAGTCGTTATAACGAGAAAACTACCTTTGTTATGTCGAGATAACGAGAAAATTAAGTCGTTATAATGAGAAAACAAAAGAAAAAAAATTATAATGCATGGCCGCTTAGAACTTCCGTAAGAATAAGAAGCAGTTTTCAACATTGATAATAATCAGAAATGTTTCCTGAGCATCAAATCATCATATAAGAATGATTTCTGAAGAGCATGTGACACTGAAGACTGGAGGAATGATGCTGAAAATACAGATTTGATTACAGGAATCAGTTGCAGTTTCACAGATATTCACACAGAAAACAATTTTAATTTCAATAAGATTTCATAATGTTGCTATTTTTACTGTATTTTTTTTTTTACCAAATAAATGAAGCTTTGGTGAGCAAAAGAAACTCTTAACATTGAGTGAGTAATTCACTCCTTTTGTGATATTACATCATAAAGAATTTTATCTGGGAAATTTAAAATTAGAAATTTAATAGTAACATGAAAATGTACAATAATTAAAAAAGTTCAATAAATAACAACTTCTGTATATAAATAAACATAAGAATAAAAAAAAACCCATTGTAAATTACACTTTTTAACTAAAACTCACCAACCAAACAAATAAATAAACAAAAAATAAGAGGAGTTGTGGCACATACAACATAATACTGCACACCTGTGACAGCAGCTCCGTCATGTGATGTCTCTTCCTCTAGCAGGACTTGATTGTAACTCAGCTTTGATGGTGGTTTGGTTCTGTGTAGAGTTTGATAGATGCCCTTCTGAACTGCTGTTGTGTGAAGATTCTTCAGAAGTCTCTGTGAAACTGTTTTTGGAACGACATGCCAGTGAGTCAGAAGGACAGAATGTTCACTTTTTGGTAAATGATCCCATGAATATCAAAGTGTCAATTAATAGAACACAAGCGGGGCGAGTCGTCTGATGGCTCGAGTCCTCACAGTCTCACATGTGTAATTTAATCGCGTTATCCAGAGGACGTTTGACAGAGTGTTTATTTGTCACTGTCACATGTGTTTATGCAGGAGAGACACGTCGCCTGTTTATAATAATATTATCAGTGACAAATGCACCTCAGCGCATATTAAACCTGTCATTCTGCGGTCGCATGAAAGGAGAGTGAAGAAGGGTTGAAAGTGAGACGAAGATTGGCTTGATGAAGAGAGGACCAGATACTGGAGAAAAAAATTAAATAAAACGAGATGAACAAACTCATTAATGAAGAGGGAAAATAGGGCGGAGCTTGTAAACTCACAGCGAGGACAAATACAGCAGGAAATACCTTGCTCATGTTCACCAGGGCTACATTCATTTAATCGAAAATACTGTAAAAAGTAAAATATTATTACAATTTAAAATGACAATTTTCAAAGTGAATGTGATTTTAAATGTCATTTATTCCTGGGATGCAAAGCTGAATTTTCAGCAGTATTAAGTGTGGAGTGAGAATTGAAGTGGGCGGGGCATCTGAGGTCAGGGAATCTGAAGGCGGGGTTTGCTGAGCTAATTCAAATATACAGTGCAGATGTACTGATTTATGACATTCACTTTGTCTTTAAGTGAAGTTGAAATTCTGGTCAAAGTTTCACTTCTCAAAGAAAGTCTAGAAGAGAGATGCTGGTCAGGAAGAGATATTTGATGAAACCCTTCTGTGTTCTGTGAAGGACGGCGCTGGGTATTGTGTGTTTGACATGTGTTGGTATTCATAGAGAAAGACCACCGGCGAGTGTGTGACCGACAGCCAGCGTCTCCCTCTAAACACATCAAACACACACACACACACACACACACACACACCCACACACCGGGACAACGAAGCTGGCCCTGAGTGATGGACCCTGCTGTTGATGTCTGGAACTCAGGCTGTTATTATTATCTAGTTCAGCTTTGACCTTGAATTCTTCTGCAGAGTTATTGAAACACACACATCCCCACCATCATCTAACTGTCTTCCAGATAATCAATACGCATTCCTCTGTTGTTTCTGGTTAAATTATATATGTGACCATGCTGGTAAAATGAGTCTGAATGTGTATGGTCTAATTTTGAGCTACAGGTTGAATTTCATGTTTTCACAAAAATATCTAAATGTATCATTATTTGTACATTTTCTGCTCTTCTTCCCCCAGTGCGTGTTTCTGATAAATATATACTTAACTGTAGTGCATACACAGAATTACAGAATTTAAGTTGGCTATTCACACAAACATAGTATGTTATGTTTTCATATGTTTTAAGTGAATATTTGGGGAACTTTAGGGGAAAACATCTGATGTGTTGCATTATATTATATCCGTGCATACACAGTAGGAATTAATATATAGGCTGTCTATCTAACCATTAATCTAACAATAAAATAAAAAGATTGAACTGCTTTTGTAGTTTTAATAATAAATGCATTTATAATTGATCTCAATTGCCAACCGTAATTTGGATATATTTTTGAAATGGAAACATTGAGTTTTACAAATGCTAGAAATATCACTTTCGATGGAAAGATTGCTATCAAATAGCAGACCTAGGTTCCTAACTGATGACAAAGAATTTACAGAGCAGCCATCAAGTCATAGACAGTGCATACTAGGTTATCATATGCTGAGGTTTTAGATCCGGTAATTAACTTTTTTTTTTTTTCAGAATTTAGTAGTAAGAAATTACTCGTCAACCAGTTTTTAATATTGACTATGAATTCTGTGAACTTTTCAAGTTGGTATGTTTGGCCCTAACTTTGCAAAGTTATATAGAACTGAGTGTCATCAGCATAACAGTGAAAGCTAACACCGTGTTTTCTGATGATATCTCCCAAGGATAACATATAGAGCGTGAAGAGTAGCGGCCCTAGTACTGAGCCTTGAGGTACTCCATATGACAATTGTGATCATTAGGGTCCTCTTCATTCACAACACTGGTTACTGTCAGACTTTCTAAACCCTTTTGCACTTGAATTAAGATTATATTTTAATTTTAAAGCACAGCCACCACAAAATCAGACTTTAACAGTAAATTTTACCTTGAGATCATTCTGAGATTGAATACAGATTAAAAATCATAACAAGAAATAGTTTAATAGCTATGATAGTGTTTTTGAAATCAAATCTTTGCACAGTTATGACAAGATACACTGGAAGATATGCCTTGGAGAAACAGTAAGTTAATAATAATAATAATAATAAATATAGCTGCAAGCAGCAATAACAGGGCCAAGCACTACAAAAGCAAGCTTCAGACGAATGGCAGAAATGAGTAAGATTATTTTAGGCAAAATGGCTGGAAAACAATAAACACAACAACTAGTAATAGGCTTTATTGGCTTATCACGTGTAACCAATAGGTGGCGTTGTTACCAAATTAATTTGGAATGGTCAGTGTGAGGTGACGATGACACATATAAAGTTTGGTGTAAATATGTCAAAGCTTTGCAGAGATACAGCCTCAAATGCATTTTGGCACCCTTCAGGCAGATTTGTTGATGCGCTTAATGAGAACCGTTTCCTATATTGACATGAAATCCATAACTTTTTGCCAGCATGGTCTGAAGATGATCCACGTCAAATTTGGTGAAAATCTGACTAACGGTCTAGGAAGAGTTCGAAAAAGTAGGTTTTCAACATTAATCAAAATGTCAGACAGGAAGTTCAGCCAAATAAGAAAAACTTTGTATCTATGTTCTCGACTTGACCCAAGGAATCTAAAAATGTCAATAGCCAGATTTATTCAAAAGTTATTAGCCTTTATGTAAATTGAGTTATAACTTTTGACCACTAGGTTAATTCAAAATATTTGAGTACCTTCAAGGGATGGTGTTGTTGGCACATTCTGAGTTTCATAATATTACACCAATGCATTTGTTTAGTATAGCATGTTATTTCACAAAACTGTATTGAAGTTAATGAAAATTTCATGTTTTGTTCTATTATAGCACCACCAAGAGGCTCAGTCCCACCATTTTTTTATGTGTGCTCAGAGTGAGCCCATACATATGTGTGTCAATTTTGGTGAAAATATCTCAATTCACTTCAGCGTTATAGACATTTAAATGAAAAAGCATGTAAAAAATGACTGACTCTTGACTTTGATTGAATATTACTACCCCTTACTATCAATATTTTGGCATTTGGGCTTTGATGTTTAGCTATCGACCTATGTTTCCGAACTTCTGATGGTGGTTTCGTCTCGATGAGACAAGCGGTTTCGAAGATATAGCCAAATGTTTTTTAAGCTCTAAATCACAACGCTACACAAACCGTAAGGCGAAACCTAGTGTGTATCGTAGGACTCGGTAAGGTTTCAGGAGACTAATTTGATGTATCTCGTGAAAATTAGTCGACCACACCTAAAGTTATAAGCATTTAAAAAAGAAGATCACCACTAGGTGGCGCTGTTTCGAAACTTCTCACGCTCCTTCAGGACATTGTGCTGATGACCCATACCAAGTTTCGTAACAATCTGTTGATGCATTTTTAAAATATAGCATTTTAGCACAAAATTCAAAATGGCCGACATTCAAAATGGCCGAAATGGTCATATTGCATATCAGTCGACTAGGCATGGTGCCCTGAATCTAACAAGACCAATGTTATGATTTTTGGACAAACTGTTCAGAAGTTATGAGCAAAAATAGCAATTTTTCATATCTCCGGACCAGTAGGTGGTGCTGCACCGAAACACTGCATGTAGCCTCAGGTCATGCTTGTTATGACATGTACCAAGTTTGGCCTGAATAGGATAAGTTGTTGCAGAGATACAGCTTTACGATTGTTTTTGTAAGCGTTACGTAAAATTTGAGCGTTTATCGAAAACGGTTTGACGAATCAATTTGAATTCCATAAATTTTGGTCAGCACTGCCTGAAGATGATCTGGTTCAATTTTCGTGTGAATCGGACAAACCGTCTAGCACGAGTTCGAAAAAGTAGGTTTTCAAAAAATTCAAAATGGCGGCCATATTTGACCATAAATGACTGGATAGGGTGCAATCGAATTGCCATGAGCTCAGAAATCAGAGGAAAAAAGAATTTTGTTGATTGGGCTTACGGTTAAAAAGTTATTAACAAAATGAAAGTGAAATTTTGGACAGTTGGTGGCGCTAGAGGGAATGTCTTATACACACCAAAATTGGTGTACTTAATGTTGGCACTGTCCTCTATCAGAATGTCAAACCAAAACAACTTTCCCGCAATCGGTTCTATGGGCTGCCATAGACTCCCAGTCGGAAGAATAATAATAATAAGAACGCCAACAAAAACAATAGGGTCCTACGCACCTTCGGTGCTTGGCCCCTAATAAATAAAACAGTTATTGAATAATTGCATATCTAATATTTTAGAGCAGTACCTACAATTTGGGAAATAAATATTAAAAAAAAATGTAGCAGATCACAGTCACATTTACATATATATACCACATTTATTACTTTTTTAATGTGCAGTCAAGTATTTGTATTATTATTATGTATTTTTTTTAAGCATTCAACTTTTTATCTCATCTTCTTTGTTGGTTTTAATAAAAGATGCTCTGTTTTGTATTAGGGTGACTTTTTAACATTCTCTCAAGGGTCTACAGATGGAAAATATCCTCTTTGGTGAATTCTGGCACAATTACAACATGTTTGTTAATGTTTGTTGCCCTGTTATCAAATAAACTAAACAAATCTAAACCACCGGATTTACAAAAAACAAAGTGAAAAATTAATCTTGGATCACTCTAGTAACTGCGTAGCAATGCTCTTTTCTGTGTGTCAGTTTGTTTGGTGTCACTTAAATCTGAGAACAGAAGCTGTTTGTCGGTGAACGAGGGTCAGATGCTGCAGATATCCTGCTGGTCTGTTCAGGTGTAGCACAGATATTTCATTAGCGCTTAATTACTGCTGCCTTAAATCCAGATTCCAATAACGTGGTTTCAGCAGGAGCAGGAAAAGGAGAAACGTCCCAGCATGCATTGGGCTTGTTTGGTCTGAACAGAAAGAATGGCTGTATGGAGAGGGAGAGCTGATTGTTCTGGCAGGGTTTTTTTTGCACCTGCGTCTTTGTCTGTAATCAATCTTGTGTGCACAAGCTGATCTCGCTCTGTGCTGTTCACATGTAATGTTCTGTCGTCTCGCCAGATGATTCGCCATCATCCGCTTTAACAGACAGCACCTGTGCTCAATCTGCACTCGTTTACCTGTCGCAGGGTTACCGGGGCAACACGCACTGCCATCCAATCAGAGCTTATGATTCAGTCTTATTATGGTTCACTAAAACTAAAACCATTAAAAACAAACAAACAAATTAATAAATAAAAAACATTACTTCAAAAATAAAGTAATTGTTAACTCAAATAAAATATAAATAAAAGCTTATACTATTTAAAGATAGTAAAATGTTAACTGAAATAAAATATTCAAAAACTTAGAAAAATACCTAAACGTTATTTAAAATAAAATAAAATACAATGCAAAAGGTTGACTGAAATAACATATACAAAATTTAATATAATAAGCTGGTAAAATATATAAATGTAAATAAATTTGAATTGAAATAAATATACAAAAATTTACTTTATTAAGATAGTAAAAATAAATGAAACATCGACTGAAATAAAATATACAAAATGTTAACTGAAATAAATGAAATATTTAAAAAACGATATTATTTTATATTATTAAATATATTATTTTAGCTAGTAAAAATATCTTAATTAAATGTTAACTAAAATAAAATTGTAACTTTTCATTTTCCGTCGGTCTCAGTACATGATGTAACTACAGAAGAGTCAAGTTTTAAATAGGAAACATATAGAAACTCTTTGTTCATTTTTGAGCAAGAAGCTAACGGTCTAATCAGATTCAATGATCTATGCTAAAGTAAGCTAAAAGTGCTACCGCAAGACCCAGAGACTGGCTGAATGGATCTGAAAATGGTAAAACTCAACTCGTTAACTCTATGTGAGTTGGAAAATGAGCCTTTTGAGTGAGTGGAGTGTTCCTTTAACTCAAATCAGTTAATCTCTTTTCATTAATTTAACTCCTTTCTAGGCACCTCCGTTTTTGGCATGGAGACAGAAATGACATACCCAAAATAAAAAGGTTTCTGCTCATGATTCTTTCTGACTAGATACATATTCAACATATGTTCACAAAGCTGAATATGACTGAATATGAGTGAGTGGTGAATTTCTATTCAAAATGGGGCATAATATGGATTTATTATTTTGCACTCCTGACATAAATCACTAAATATCTGTCACTGCAACAATGTTGTATCAAAATATTGGTCAAATATCGAAGCTAGAGTCTTTAAACTTTCAATTGATGCACAGTTTGTCCAGATCAAGTAAGACAGTGATGTTTAATGTGCTGTGAAAGTGAAACAATAATAAACTGGGGCCGTCGGCGATGTTTGCACGTAAAGGGGTTAATGTAACGTAATTCGACTGTATATACTAAAATATCAAAAAAATAAAAATAAAAAATCCGAACAGTGAATCCAGTGGTTTGCTCATGTTGGCCTCCGGCGACCCTCTGCTCTCATGCAGCTCCAATCAGCGCTTGTTAATTACCCTGATGCTGAACAGTTAATGGGTGTTGGCAGTATCTGGACACCATCAGGTGTTTATCATAGCGTTTGCCGGTGATTACAGACACCGGTGTGTTCATCTGTCCTCCTGCGACCCGTGAGAGCTTCAGGGAGATCTGCAGAGATCAGAGCATCCAAAGAAGCCTCCACTGGGCTTTCACCCCAAAAATCACAGAAGATAATCAGCGCTGAAGACCTCCGTCGCTGTGCTGAAAAACAGATTACAGCTCACCAAAATCATCTCCATCTCCTTTCCAAACGGCTTGGCTCTTCTCGAAGCTTTTCCATCCAAGAGTCCACAGAGGACGCAGACCATATCAGTATCAGATTATGGATATACAGAGACTGAAACATACAAGGCCTTGTGGGTCTATTAATTTGGGTTGTTTTAAAGTCAGTAATTAAATCATCGAGGGCCTAATGAGTCCCATGTTTCATCTGCTTGTCAGATTTCTGACCCTGAAGAGGAAATGTGTCCAGAACAAACTTGCTTCATAACCACAATCCAGCACTGTGCTGTCCAGTTATTTTAATGCGTTACAAACTCAAATCTGTTTGCTGTTTGTGTGAGAAATATTAGATATGAATTCAACGTTCCTTAAAATTATGCTTTTGGCCTATGCACACCTCAGAGAAACTGCTTGACTGCATAAAACAGTTAAAACACACAACAACTAGTTTATAATTTTTTTTTATATAATTTGTTTTTAATTATATAAATGATAATAATAATAATTGTTTTAATTACTACCGTGTAACCTTACATGAACTATCTTGTCACTACTGACAGCTTAATTGCACAGTTTTATGAGATTTTTAATTACTGTGTTAATGTTTACTGCTACAAAATGACATTTGAATTTAATATCATTATCAAACTGAAATTAATATATATTTTAGGGATGCACGATAATATCGGCACAACATCGGTATCGGCCGATAAAAGCTTAAAATGACCATTATCGGTATCGGCCGATATGAATATTTCTGCCGATGAGCCAAACCGATATTCTCCAAGTGAAAAAATTGACCTGTTTTTCAGATGTGAATGTCTGTCTACATTTGTAAAATAATACATTTATGGTAGAATCAGTACAGAAGAGATACATGGATTTCTCTTCAGTAAAATTAAAGTTTAAATATATCAGTATATATTTGTATATATATCGATATCGGTATCGGCATCGGCCAAAATTATTTTGAAAATATCGGCATATCGAATATCGGCCAAAATCCAATATCGTGCATCCCTAATATATTTTATAATGTTCTGCTCACGAAGACTATTATTATACCAAAACTTAAAATTGTGAAATATTATTAACACATTATTATCATCAGTGTTGAAAACAGTTGTGCTGCACAGTATTCTTGTGGGAACTGTGATATATTTTATTTTTCAGGATTCACAGATCAATAGAAAGTTCAGAAGAAGAGCATTTTTAGTTGAAAGATAAATCTTCTGCGACTTTAGTTACTGTTACTTTTGATCAATTTAATGCAAACTTTCTAAATAAAAGTATTCGTTTCTTAATATAATATAATATAATATGTAATACTGCATTTATCAGAAGCATGATTGTCAGTGTTTATGTTTGTCAGATCAGTGCCGGAGCGACTGGAACCTTGTTTGTCTGGTTATCTTTCTCCATGACCAGGCCATTTCAGAGAGATTATTCACACAGCAACACCTCTCACACACACCTGCTGTTACACACCACCTGCTAACATAACTGTGTGTGTGTGTGTGTGTGAGGGGATTTCATACACCTGAATGCTCTTTCTGTGTGGTTTTGATCAAGTGTGAAGAGTGCGATTGACCGGTTATGTTTGAAAGACAACTGAACTCACTCTCTTTAGCTCAGACTTTAGCTAGATATATTAGTTAATTTAGCTGTCCAGCAAATTGTGCGCAAAATAATGTTTTTAAAGCAACATTTCACCCAAAAATGAAAATATGCTGAAAATGTCCTCACTCTCAATCCGTCCAAAATCTAGATGAGTTTGTTTCTTCATCAGATTTGGAGAAATTTAGCAGTACATCTTTGTCTCATCAGTGGATGCTCTGCAGTGAATGGGTGCCGTCAGAATGAGAGTCCCAACA
>NC_039249.1:26988948-27028948 GCF_003368295.1 Carassius auratus | reverse complement strand
TTTTATTCTGATTGTGCTTCTAGTCCTATTACGATCGGATTAGATGGGTCCATGTAAATGCAGCTAATGATGCTACCCCCTCTCCCAATTTTCCAAATCCAAATTTTTGTTTATTTGTTTGTTTTCCTCAAAATTATGCATTTTTTTGTATATATTTACATGAAATGGGAACATATGTAAAATGTATAACATGTAACGTACTATATTCATTCATTCAATCATTCACATAGGTAATTCATGGAAAATGTGACATACTTGAGTGGAAGGTATCTGTTCTGAGGTATGAAGAGTATGAAGAGTTTAGATTTTCTGCTGTTTGTAAGCAGTCCTCATTTTAATGCAATAACTGTGTCTATGACAGTAACTTCAAAGGGTGAGCGATTTATTTAACTATTTAGCTCATTTAATATTCTAAACAACAAAAAAACATTTTTTGATTAATTATAACCTTTTATTAAAGAAATTGGTACTATGTAGCCAGGGCTGGCGCGTGCCTATAGGCAAACTAGGCAGCCGCCTAGGGCGGCAGCTCAGCCAGGGCGGCAACAAAGAGAGAAGGCGAGAGAGAGAGAGAGAGAGAGAGAGAGAGAGAGAGAGAGAGAGAGAGAGAGAGAGAGAGAATTATTAATGAATTTGTTTATTTCACATTAGGTTACAATTATCGCACTTTTTTAGTAGCTATAAATAAATAAAAAAACTTAACATTTCAAATAAAAATTCCCACCCGGCAGCGCCCTATTAGTAGGTCTATATGCATGCTAAATACTTTAATGTATATTCAAAAATGTCAGAACGAATAAAATTATCTGGTCATGAGTACAATCGCCTCCGTGGAAGAGCGCTTTTCACTGCTTAGAGACCATGGGCGCGTATTTGGATTTTTATATGACATTGCATCTCTCAAAGAAAAGGAGAATACAATAGTTCTTCAGGATTGCTTAGGACTGGAAAAGGCCCTGACTCATGGAGACTCACGGGATGTTGATGGGCATGAATTGTTTGAAGAGCTGACTGCTTTGGGCAGACGCCTGGTTGATGGATCTAAACCACTGGATGCGCTTAAATTCATCTGTGAAAAAGGGATGGAAAACAATTTTCCAAATGTTTTTTGTAGCATTAAGAGTGCTTCTCACTCTCCCAGTCACTGTGAGCTCTGGAGAACGCAGTTTCTCAAAGCTTAAACTGATAAAAAATGATCTCCGAAGTACAAGTTAAACTCGAGGACGCAATCAAAGCGTTTGCCGCTACGAAAGCCCGACTCGCACGCTTTTGAAATGTAACGGGTTGGTGTGTGAATGTGTGTATCAGTCAAGAAAAAAATCTAAACCTCCAGTTTTGTGAGCTAAAAAGTTGTGTTTAGTTTTATTCTGGACACTATCTATTAGCCTATAAAACAGAAATTATACGCAGCTGTTGCATTGTGTGCCTTTTTCACCTTTTTGCAGAATGAAAAAAAAAGTTTGAAAACATGCTTGCACGTTTTTATTTTAGTGTAATTTCATAGATTAAAAAAAAAAATGTTTACATGCATCTTAAGGATCCCTAATTGTGAATGTGAGGTGGGGTGGCACAATCGTGCTCTGCCTAGAGCATTTGAGCTTGCGCCGGCCCTGTATGTAGCTCATCAGAATCATGGGGTGTCAGGGTTGACAAGGGAGGAACTCAAGTGCAGACAGGATTCTCAACACAAAAGGGTTTATTTACAAAAAGGGAAAACAAAAACCCACGAGGGGGAAAACAAGGACTAGGGCAGATACAAAAAAATAACTAAACAGGACTGATTAGACAAGATAAACAAAGACTCAAAACTAGAGAACACTAACTACAAGTAAACACTCAAGGTTATACAGGACACAATATCTCAAAGGGGTTACCAGGGAATAATCACAGGTGAGGAACTCATAAGTTGAACAATCACAATGAACCGACGTAAGACAGAGCACACTAGGAAAGCTAAATAGGAGAACAATTAAGACACGACAGGTGGCACAGATAGCAATCACGACAGGACTAGGTTAACAAGGGGGGCGGGGCAAGGGAAGGAGACAACACAAGCACATGGCCCAAAGACAAGGCCATGTGCTTGTACACAAAACATGGGTCTGTCATGATCCTGCCTCAAGACTAGGGAAAAATCAACGACACGAGGGCAGAATCATGACATGGGGTCGATCAAAATAAAAAAAAAGTAGGCCTGTACGTTAAATAAAATGCAATTTGCTCTGGATAAAAGTAAAACATGTAGAGCCATTGAGCAGATCTGATAAGACCAAAATATATGAATGAATAAACAATAATAACCTTTTTTTTTTATGTAAGTGTGCATTAAATGATTTGAAGGTTCCTCAGCAAATAAATGTAAATCTGTCATTGCAGCTTTTTGAAGGTACATTTAATTTTAATAATTTATTAAATCAGATGCAGATAGAGAAGCACAGTAAATGACTGAATGAATGCATTTGTGAGAGCGTGACTGCGTGTGAATTAGTCGTGCCTGTCTCTCTACTAATAGTGAAGCTGTTAGTATGCTTAATAATATGCTGATATGCTGAATAAAGTGTGTGCATGTGGAAAAATAATTGTTAATTAAAACAATCATATAATATATAACTGTATATCCGTATAAGCTTTTAACAATTATTTTATTTTATTATTATTATTATTTATTTATTTATTTTTTTGTGCAAATGAAGACATCCCCAAAGTGAGTTTAAAAAGCTCTTCTACTAAGCAATTGTTTGTCCTCAAACTGTATGAATGTTATTCATAAACAGATTTGCTTGATAAATGATGTGGCATGTCATTATGTGTCTCGCTGTTTGATTTAATGTCTGTCATTGCTGAATTCCCTCTTATATCTCACAGCTGTCTTAATCATTTACTGCTTCAACTAGTTTTATTCTCTCTCACACACACACACACACACTATAATCTGAGATCTTATGTTTCTCCACAGGTCTCTGCTGGAAGTTTTGCTGCTACACAAACATGTTTTTATCTCTCGTACTAAGTCAAGTGCACAGTGTGTGAGTTTTGTCGTCTTAGAATCATTTTGTGAATCTGCTTGAGTTTGAGGAAATGCTATTGGGACGTCGATCAGAAAGGATGGTCAGAAATCACACAGTTTGCATTCGACTTTATTGTGAAACACGAGCAGATGCTTGTTGTTCCTCAGGTTGTTCTGGAGAAGAGGAAAATGTTGAATCTTTATTGCATTGCTCTGATTTTGTCTCTCTGTCTCTGTTTTTCTCCTCCATGCCTAAAATAGAGGTGGAACAGAAAGGTAAAGATGTGTTTTCTTCACCCTGTAAAGTGTCTCTTTGTCGGCTTTCTGCCAACATGTTTAACATTTTCTCAAGTAAACCATCATACATTTATTCATGCCTGAGAGGTTCATGTGACACTGACTTTGTGATGTCGAAACACACTGCTCTGTGTGTCTCTTAATATTATTTTGATCAGAGGAAATGTTATGTATGTGGTGGAGATGGTGTTGTGGTGGGCTCATGTTTTCTTGTGGTCTTCAGCTTAATTTCAGTTCATGAGTGTAATATTGCTCCTCTCATGTGCTGCTCAAAACACAGAAAAAAAAAAAAAAACTTTTATTCGATGAAGATGAGTATAAAATGCATGAATGAATGAATTTATTTATTTATTCATTCATGCATGCATTAGATTACCTTAAAAAAGAGGTAAAATAAAATTAAAACACAAATAAAAGCCATGCATATGCACACGCACACACACACACACACAAACACACCAACATAACATTTAATGTGATTGCAATGAATTTAATATTACAGTATATATCTATACACACATTTATCAGGGAGAAAAAAAAAGAAAACAAGAAAACCTTAATTAGGCAGACTGTCACGATCGTATAAAGAACAGGAAGAAAGTTGAAAGTTAACAATCTTTATTTGAGACGTAAGGTCAGGCTAGGTTGGTGGTGGGTGACGCAGGGACCTCGATGGC
This sequence comes from Carassius auratus, assembly GCF_003368295.1. NCBI lineage: Eukaryota > Metazoa > Chordata > Actinopteri > Cypriniformes > Cyprinidae > Carassius > Carassius auratus. The sequence continues at coordinate 27,024,967 of NC_039249.1, read as the reverse complement.
AGCATAGACTGGTGAGAAGGTGATTGAGTGCGCAGGTGGGTGATGATGAGGGATCCGTGAGATGATGGTATATCCACAACGACCGAACATGAACAAGACACAAGGAGTATGCTGAGCAGATGGGACACAGACAAGAATCACGGAGGACCTCAAACAATGATCTGACAAACAAGAGACGAAAGACAGGGCATTAAATAGGCTGGTGAAATGAGCTGCAGCTGCCAACACCCACATGAAACAATCAACATGACGTAACATGAGACGAGCAGGAAACCATTGACAGCAAATAGCATCAAACGTGAAAACATGCAAATGAGCTAATATTTGACAGTGACAGTAACTGCAAAAAAGCAAACAAACACTCTAATTCAAAAAACTTAATAGAAATTAGAAATAAACAACACTTTTTTAATATATATATATATATATATATATATATATATATATATATATATATATATATATATATATATATATATATATATATATATATATATATTTTTTTTTTTTTTTTTTTTTTTTAAACAAAAAATATTATTAAATGCAGTGAATGGACTTCTGGAGAAGGGATTTACAGAATCAATTGAAATGAACAGTCCAAATGAACTGATTCAATAAAGTGAATCAAACTGAGACTTTTGCATGACTTTACACATAAAGTTATCAAACATAATTGCATTAAAATTTATCATTGAAACAAACTGATATCATACATTGCTGATCATGTGGTAATATCACAGACAAAGATGCAAACACATTAATGTATTTTCAATAGATTTATTACTTTATAATTTTATTCAAATGCTGCAGAATTTGCATCACGCGTGCGTCAAGTCGGTGTGTTCAGGACTCTAAATATTATCTATCCTTTTTCATCTGCCAGCTAATTAGATCTTCCAGTATCAGTGTATTGGCTAAGTGCTCACAAAGCCCCGTTAGCACTTTAACAGTAATGATATTCATAATCTAATTCACATTTAAAACATCCAGTGAAGCCCAATCAATAACCCGGCCAATGAGCTGTCAGCATTTTAAATGACATCATTACAATGATAGTGCTGCTAACCTTCAGGGTGACACCATCAGACACACACACACAAACACACACACACACACACACACACGCACACACTTTTCAAGGCTGAATCTATCAGGTATGCTTGTTTTTTCTCGCTTTTGCTTCAGTAGTTAGATTTTGTATTGGAAACAAGTTTATTGTGCAAAACTGAACCAAAATGAAACGTATGATTATAACCATGAACTGCACGGATATGAAAATATTCTCAAAAACATTATTTTGGCAGCTTGGAAAGAAAAATCGACTAACAGCCTCTTGAATATTGATAGTTTCATGCTCTCAGCAGCCAGTAATTCATAAATAAAACACTTCAAAACACATTTATTTTCATAACACATCACGTCCATATTGGCATCTGTCTAATCTGACCATCTTCTATGAAGAAAAAAAAAAAAAAAAAAAACACTACATTTTAGTTTAGTTTATAGTCATAAGTTCACAAGGGTCAGGTCAGATTCATTTTTGTTTTTTTTAATAGATTTCTATTTGTTGATTGATTTATAGGAAATAAATACTTTTATTTGCATTAAAATAATTGTATTTTTTATTTTTTTTATTATATATATATATATATATATATATATATATATATATATATATATATATATATATATATATATATATATATGTATATATATATATATTACAATAGAACTACTATTTTCTATGATAATAATATGGTACAGATCTGAGATTAACAACACTAAGTATACAGGGAGTGTTTTCTCTGCCCTTTTAAATGTTGATCGGCCTGTTGATTTGCCTCATGGTTATGTGCGTGTTGCATGTTATTATTTTCCCCAGTGATCCGCTGTAGACTGTACGAGCAGCTGATCTGAGATCAGAGACGGTCACAGAGATGAGCATTAAAACACAGACTCCCTCTTCTTCCTCATCTCATCTCTTCCTGGTGTTTTCCTCTCGCCCCCTTCATCTGGACTGAATCATATTTAAAGCATAAATAATGAAACCCCTTATCATTTACCTGTCTTTCCTCTGTGGGGTAGATTTAGCAGAATTGGCTCCTTCTGTTTTTTTTTTTTTTTTTTTTTTTTTTTTTTTTTTATTCAAGTGTTGTCAAGCTCCGAAAACTACAAGAAAACCTCATCCATGACTTGTGTGCTGTATGACCAAGTGTCCTGAAGTCCAACGAAAGCTTTGCTCTGGGAACAGACTGAGATTTACACATCAGATCTGTTGTTTGAGGGGTTGAGGGAGAATTTGAGGTTCTGCCGACTTAAATTTGTCACCCTTAAAGAGATTTTATGACTCTAGAAGTTATTTTATGTTGTGTTTTTGTCATTTTCGAAGCTTGACAGACAGGTTCCTTGTGAACTGGGGTTGAATTTATTGTTCGTACTCCTTGTCAGGTTGAACATAAATCTATATAGAAATTATAATAGAAGAATAAAATTCTAGAAATGTCCTCTGAAAGTTAGTTTAAGCGCATGCAGACATGTTGCTGGAAAATAAGACAAAAATACTGATTACAAATATGATTTTGTTGCAGTTGCAGCACACATAATAGACTAATTAACCGACAGGTGCAAAGACTGCAAAAGAGCATTCTGTCAAACGCCTCCTTTAGGGCTCTACTGATCCAGAACAACTCTATAGCCTGAGTGAATGAAGACTGAGTTAGATTTTAGGTCCGTCCGGGGTCTTCTCTCAGTCATTAGAGACTCTGTGTGAAGACAAGATGTGTGTGTTGTAGCTGCGCTAGGCTCAGCATCATCACAGCTCTCTGATCTTGATTGCAGCGGGTGTTTGGGGCTTCGCTTTAAACACTGTATATTACTGTAATTGTCAGAGAGCTGTGTGTGTGTGAACAGCCCTCTTCATTAACCTTTCTAACTCGTGTAAGCGTTGAGCGTCATATCATTTTCTCTCTCAGAGATGCTCAGACTAACTAATGGAGCCGCTGGATTCAGACACAGAGCCAGAGGAAGCTTTGTTTCCCACAATACCAAGCAACGAAATGAGTTTCTTCAACTATGGCCACTTTTGACCCTGTGGACTTTTGGGAATTAAATTCCTTTAGAAGAAACTTTCCAAACACACTGGCTTATTTTTTTTTCTAATAAATCTGACATTTTTCCTCTGGACCATGATGAAGAAATGTAATTTCCTCAACCGCATCCATCATTAAATATGTTATATTATATACTTCTGAATATGTTACATTGTATACAGAACATCTGTACTGCTACTCTTGCATAATTTGCAAATAAAAAAGTAACTTATGATAAAGCTTTATTAGAAAATAAATGAATAATTACAATAAATTATTAATTATCTTACCACATCATTTTCACACAACACAATACATATTAAAATGGCTTTTTTCACTATTTATTGTCTACGTTGTACATTATACCATTTATTTTAAATATATTTTCACGCTTTCTATGCGTAATCTGGTAAAACCAAAAGTTAGAAATAAGATAAAGCTTTATTTTTTCAATTATTTTTAATAATCATTAATTATCTTCACACAAATAACTTCACACTGTTATATATTTTAAATATATTTACATTCTTCTTGCATTATTTGGAATAAAAAGTATCTTTAGATAAAGTTAATATATTGTTATAATAATAATGCATTAATAATCTTCACACAAACCATTTTTATGCCATAAATATTGAAATGGATCATTTGACCTTTTTTAGCATTCAAGTATTATTTATTCACATGTGTATTATATTTTTAAGATGGATTTTCATAGGTTAGCACTGAAAGTTAAGGGTAAAGCAATGAAATCTGCATAAAAGGCATTTGCAGTAAAAATGAAAGCTGAAAGTAAAACATTTTTTAAAAAGACCGTTTTAGAGTGCTTTTTATTGTTTTCATAAAATCAACCGCTGGAACATGAAAGAGGACGAAACGTCCAGATATGATAAAAGCTTCCAGCTGTTAATAACAGCAGCGTTTGGCTTTAATTTATGAGCGTTTCTGCAATCATAAACATCACAGATGTAGCGGAGATCACACTGTCTGTGCTATCAACAGATTTGACCCGTGCAGGAAATTAATTGGAATGAGTTTATATATTTCTAACCTAATCTGGGTAAGTGTATGGATCGCCACAGTCAGGCTTGGGCTTTAATCAATTTCTGGAGGCAAAAGCCTTGGAAAGAAACACAATCTTTCTGTTCTGATGCTGCGCCGCTGCTTAGAGCGAAGCTGAATTGAGCAAAATACGCTTATTATTAGTTTTGTGCGCACAGACGCAATAAATCATGTTGACATAAATTGACAATATCTTAGCATCGGGATGGAATCCGTTCGGATTGTAATAAATATAAGCTCATTATTATGTCTCGGCAGCAATCTGGCCCCTTTGACCAGCCGTCATTAATAAGCTCACTCTTATATATCAAAAATATAAATGGCAACTCCGGGTGGAAGTGAAATCTTTCTGCATGCGTCCGATCCGTCACATGCACACGGGTTCACTCATGATGGGGGATGAATTAAAAGTATTTAAAGTAATAAACTATTACTATTAAAATGATCAAATTCTAATCTAAATTAAAATGCTAAAAATTAAGATGTACTGTAAAAGGAAATATACTTTTAGTAATAGTTCTATATTTATAACTATTTTTATTTTTATCGAAGGACACAATTCTAGAACACGAAACATTTTGAAGTATTTTTACTGTTTAACTGTTGAATATATTTTCAAATTTAATTTATTCCTGTGATTTCAAAACTGGATTATTCCAGTCGCATAATTTCACAATATTACTGCTTTTGCTGTATTGCAAATCAAATAAATGCAGGCTTGGTGAGCAGAAGAGACGTCTTTCAGAAACATTGCTGCTCATAAACTTAAGTGTATCTTGTGTCCAGCAGTGAGCCGCTATCCCACTTATCAAATGAAAGTGTTTTCAAACCTACGCTCACTTGTCTTTCTCTCTTTGTTTGTCTGTAGTTTTCTTGTGCCCAGGGCTCCTGCGTGGCGTTTATCAGAGCGAGCATCTGTTCGAGTCGGACCACCAGTCGGGAGCTTGGTGCAAAGACCCCCTCCAGGCCTCGGATAAGATCTATTACATGCCCTGGACGCCATATCGCACAGACACCCTCACCGAATACTCCAGCAAAGAGGATTTCATCGCAGGAAGACCCACCACGACCTATAAGCTCCCCCATCGGGTGGACGGCACCGGGTTCGTCGTCTACGACGGGGCACTGTTCTTCAACAAGGAGAGGACCAGGAATATCGTCAAATTCGATTTGCGCACTCGCATCAAGAGTGGTGAGGCTATCATCGCTAGCGCAAACTACCACGACACTTCGCCGTATCGCTGGGGAGGCAAGTCTGATATCGATCTGGCAGTGGATGAGAACGGACTGTGGGTGATTTACGCCACGGAGCAAAACAACGGACGGATCGTAATCAGCCAGCTCAACCCGTATACGTTACGTGTGGAGGGAACTTGGGATACGGCCTACGACAAACGCTCCGCTTCCAACGCCTTCATGATCTGCGGGATCCTGTACGTGGTCAAGACTGTCTATGAAGACGACGATAGCGAAGCCACCGGGAATAAAATCGACTACATCTACAACACGGAGCTGAGCAAAGACGGCTATCTGGATATCCCCTTCCCCAACTCATACCAGTACATCGCTGCCGTGGATTACAATCCCAGAGACAATCTGCTCTATGTGTGGAATAACTATCACGTGGTCAAGTATACGCTGGATTTCGGAGTCCTGGACAACAGGCTAGGTAAGAGCTGGAGCGTTTTGAAAGCTATGATTGCTTTCTCAAAGTGAATTGAAAAAAAAAATGTTTCAAAAGGAAAATATTAAGTGGATGCAACTTTTTTCAGGGTTTAAGCCATTTGTTAGCTTGAGCGTATATTTGCGTATATTTGCTTGGTTGTAATATTTACATTTACATTTACATTTATTCATTTAGTAAACGCTTTTATCCAAAGCGACTTACAGATGAGGACAGTGGAAGCAATCAAAAACAACAAAAAGAGCAATGATATGTAAGTGCTATAACAAGTCTCAGTTAGGTTAACACAGTACACATAGCATGGGATTTTAAATAATATAATATAAAGAAAACAGATATAATAAAAAAAGAATAGAGCAAGCTAGTGTTAGAGGTCTTTACACATACACACACACATACAATTGCATAATTAATGAAAAGAAAATAGAATATAAAAAGATTAGAAAGGTAGTTCGATTTTTTAAAAGAATAGAATTAGAATAGTGAGTGCTAAAGTTAGAGGGTCAAATAAAGATGGAAGAGATGTTTTAAGCCGATTCTTGAAGATGGCTTAAAACACATCTTGGGGTTGGTCATTCCACAAGGAGGGAACATTTAATTTAAAAGTCCGTAAAAGTGCCTTTGTGCTTCTTTGGGATGGCACAATCAAGTGGCGTCCACTTGCAGAACGCAAGCTTCTAGAGGCACATAAGTCTGAAGTAATACATTTAGGTAAATGGGTGCAGAGCCAGTGGTAGTTTTGTAGGCAAACATCAATGCCTTGAATTTTATGCGAGCAGCTATCGGAAGCCAGTGCAAATTTATAAACAGAGGTGTGACACGTATTCTTTTTGGCTCATTAAAAATTTATCTTGCTGCCTCGATCTGAATTAATTGTAAAGGTTTGATAGAATTGGCTGAAAGACCTGCCAAGAGGGCATTGCAATAGTCCAGCCTGGACAGAACAAGAGCTTGAATAAGGAGTTGTGCTGCATGTTCTGAAAGAAAGGGCTTGATCTTCTTGATGTTGAATAAAGCAAATCTGCAGGATCGGACAGTTTTAGCAATGTGTTTTTTAAGGATTTATGGTTGATGTGCCTAACTTGATGGTGAAATTGTGATGAAACGATGGGTTTGCTGGAATCACAAACAGTTCTGTCTTGGCAAGATTGAGTTGAAGGTGATCGTCCATCATCCAGGAAGAAATGTCTGTTAGACAAGCTGAGATTTGAGTAGCTACCTTCGGATCATCAGGATTTTTATCCAAAGTCGCTTCGGATAAAAGCTTCTGCTAAATGATTAAATTTAAATGTAAATGTATATGTAGGATGGAATGAGAGGTAGAGTTGAGTGTCATCAGCATAGCAGTGGTATGAAAAGTCATGTTTCTGAATGACAGAACCTAATGATGCCATGTAGACAGAGAAGAGAAGTGGTCCAAGGACTGAGCCCTGAGGCACCTCAGTAGTTAGATGTTGTGACTTGGACACCTCACCTCTCCAAGATACTTTGAAGGACCTATCTGATAGGTAAGACTCAAACCATTGAAGTGTGGTTCCTGATATGCCTTTTGCCAGTAGGGTTGATAGGAGCATCTGGTGGTTAAACGTGTGAAAAGCAGCGGACAGATTAAGCAGGATAAGTACTGAAGATTTGGATTCCGCTCTTGCCAGTCTTAGAGCTTCAACAACTGAGAGCAAGGCCGTCTCAGTTGAATGTCCACTTCTGAAGCCAGATTGGTGGCTGTCAAGGAGGTTGTTGTGAGTTAGAATTGTAGAGACTTGTTTGAACACAGCTCGTTCAAGTGTTTTTGCAATGAAAGGAAGAAGGGAAACTGGTCTGTAGTTCTCTAAAAGAGATGGGTTGAGGTTGGGTTTCTTAAGTAGTGGAGTTATACGTGCCTGTCTAAATGATGAGCGAAAAACACCAGTGTGGAGGGATGTGTTGATGATGTGAGTGAGTGCAGGTACAACTGCAGGAGAAATGGCTTGAAGGAGATGAGATAGAATAGGATCAAGCGGGCAAGTTGTAGGGTAATTAGAAAGGATGAGTTTTGAGACTTCTGCCTCAGAGAGTGAAGATGAGTAAATCAAGTAAATGAGTGTAAGTTTGCTGGTGATATGAGCTTGACTGATTGTGGTGTGGAAAATTGTGCACTAATGTGTTTAATTTTATTAATGAATAACGTTGCAAAGTCGTCAGCTATTAGAGATGAGGCAGGAGGGGGAGGAGGAGGACAAAGAAGTGAGGAAAATGATTTAAAAAGCATGCTAGAGTTAGACGAATTGTTAATTTTGTTATGGTAGTATGTCCTTTAGCAGAGAAAGAAGATAGGAGTGACTGATACATATTAAGGTCAGTAGTATTTCTGGATTTGCGCCCCACCCTTTCAGCAGCTCTAAGCTTAGAACGGTGTTCGCGTAGAACATCAGATAACCAAGGGGCAGAAGGGGTGTTACGGGCTGGCCTGGAAGATAAGGGGCAAACAGTGTCTAAACAAGATGTGGAGCAGAAAGTATCAGTAGCACTGTTAGCATCCAAAGATGCAAACAGTTTAGGGGAAGGAAGTGAGGATGAAACCATTGCAGAAAGCCGAAAGGGTGAAAGTGTGCGTAGGTTACGTCGAAAGATGACATGTGGAGAGGTAAGTGAAGTGTCAGGGATCATGTTGAGGTTAAGAGTGAGGAGGAAGTGATCCGACGTGTGCAGTGGAGTAACCAGAACATGATCAGTAGAGCAGTGTCATGTATAAATAAGGTCCAGTTGGTTGCCTGATTTGTGAGTAGCAGTAGTTGACACTCGGTTAAGATCATGAGAAGCAAGCAGAGTGTGGAAATCGGCAAACAGAGGTTTATTTAGATGGATGTTGAAATCTCCAAGCATAACTAGGGGAGTACCATCCTCAGAAAAGGTTGAGAGCAACACATCTAATTCATCCAAAAAGTTACCCAGTGGTCCTGGGGGTCGATAGACAGCTACAAAATGTATTTTAAAAGGGTAGGTAACAGTAACTGAATGAGATTCAAAGGAGCTGTTGATACCCAAAGAATAATATAAAATATATATATATATATATATATATATATATATATATATATATATATATATATATATATATATATATATATATATATATATATATATATATAATACAAGCAAGCAAATATACGCTAAATATATTTCTAAATATATATATTTTTAATGTTTTACTTTATTTGTAACATTTTTGCTACTTAATTTATTTTGTTGATTTATAAATTAATTCATTGTTTAGTTTTACTGTATTTCAAAACCAATTTCACTATTATAGTTTTTATAGTTTCTATTTTTTACTTTCTTTTAATAAAAATGATCTAATTATAATCACCATGAACAGAAATGAAAGAGGGGAAAATACATATAGGGGTGGAAATTTATATATGCACTTTTATGTTTCAATGGAATGTCACAGTGCAAAAAAAATATCATTTGACAAACCTTTCAGTCTTACAAATAAGCTTTATTTCTGTTATGCAACATATGGTCTTGTATTTCTTATGACGTTAGGGTGAATATGACATATTTCGATGAGATTCACAGCCTCCTCCTTAAAAGCACAGCTACTAATAACATTTCGGTGAATGTTGGGAATGTTGTGGTTGTGAAAATGGAAGCTTTGCCTTTGATTTAGTGAAATGAGTTGTTTGGTGTCTGCAGGCGGCACACAGATCGAGTGAGCTTCAGTGCTGTTTGCGTGAGTTAGCGGTCGAGCAGAATGTCTGGAATATTCTCTTTAATTGGAAAGCATCGAGTGAAGTTGGTGGAGGGGAAGAAGTTCATGGCTCCTTACTGAAAGTCAAAATGTCGTCTGTGCATTTGCCTTTTAAATAAAGAAAGCTCTTGTGGGTAACACTGTGAGAAAAATACTGTTACTGTTGCACAGTAATATACAAGAGGCATATTGGGGGTCAATGCTAAGAGAAAATAAAAGTGAAATCATTTGCAAAAAATGTAAATGCTTTCCACCATTTTTTTTTTCATGGTCATGCTCAATGTCAGCCAAATTATTGTAATTGCCACCACATTGTTAGATATAAAAAAATAAAATAAAAAAATCTAGTTTTCTACGGCAAATCGTCTCGGTTACGTACATAACCCTCGTTCCCTGATGGAGGGAACGGAGACGTTATGTCGACCGACAAATGGGGTCTCACTTGGGAGGCCAATCATCTCTGATTTTAAGAGAAAACGCCAATGAAATTGGCAAGTGGATTAACACACCTGAGCCACTCCCCGTGCCAGCGGGTATAAATAGGGCGACAGGTGCATCCACTCATTAGGTTTTACGCTGAGGAGCCGAGAACGTGTCCCGGCAACAGCGAATGGTTCAAGGTTGTGGCATGGGGACATAACGTCTCCGTTCCCTCCATCAGGGAACGAGGGTTACGTACGTAACCGAGACGTTCCCTATCTGTCGGTCACTACGAGTTATGTCGACCGACAAATGGGGTCCTATGGAAAACGCCATAACCTGAACCTCGTCACAACCCTGAGGCGCTGCAATTGTTGACAAGCCTTGGCGTGCCACAAAAGCTACGCTTAAGGTCGTAACCTTCCCAAAGCCCCAGCGCAAATTCACTGACCTTGGTACCGAAGGGGCCAAAGGGTGAGTACATCGCTGCTGGAGAAGGCCATGCTGCTGTTCCGCCCACATAAAGTAAATGGAAGGGATTTCAACCTTCAGTGAAAGACTGCTTCAAATCTTCCCTATTTGTTCTTTCAGCTGGCAAGACAATGGGGAAGCGAGCCTTTAGGAAAGGTCGCTACGGAGACCACATCCTACCCGTAGGGAGGTGACCTGTGGATATACCGATATGGACTGACCCAGGGGGCAGTACTACATATGGAAAGGGTCTCTGAGGCAGGTTCTACCTAGGAGTAGGGATGGAACGGCTGCCAGAAGAGACCGACAGAGCGATCTGTCAAGGGAAGACACGGGTTTGCCAAGAGGGAAACCTTACCGTGGAAGAATACACATATGGGATTACCCGCAGGGAACCCAGCCATATGGACACCTAGCCCAGTACAGGGGCTGACCGGCTCCGGGCATGCTAACGCCAGTACTGGGCCTGGCGACAGACTGCTCCGCCAAGTCTGACGCCGAGGGTGCTGGAGGATGCTCGACCAGGGTACGCCAACCGGGGAACTCTACTGGGAGAAGAAGGCGCTCACATCCCCGTGTTAGGGGGAATGGCGCAGCAAGCGAGACACCCAGCCAGCCCTTCCCGCCAATTACCTGTTACCCAACACACGGGAGGAAACTGGCTCTACACGGAGGTTGTAAAACCTCGCAAAGGTGTTAGGTGTCGCCCAGCCCGCAGCTCGACAAAAGTCTGCCAGAGAGGCGCCGTGCGCCAACGCATAGGAGGAGGCCACACTCCGTGTGGAGTGGGCCCTCACCCCCAGGGGGCACGGCTCGCCTTGGGAATGGTAAGCCAAGGCGATGGCGTCCACTATCCAGTGGGCCAACCTCTGCTTAGGCCTCCCTTCACCCAAAGCAGACCAGGAGCTGCTCAGAGCTTCTGAAGCTCTGGGTGCGGTCCACGTATATGCGAAGCGCTCTTACGGGACACAGCAACGACAAGGCTGGATCTGCCTCCTCCAGGGGCAGCGCTTGCAGGTTCACCACCTGGTCTCGGAAGGGAGTGGTGGGAACCTTGGGCACGTATCCAGGCCGGGGTCTCAGGACAACGTGAGAGTAGGCCGGCCCGAACACAAGGCACTCTTCACTTACCGAAAATGCTTGGAGGTCCCCGACCCTCTTGATGGAAGTGAGCGCGATCAGGAGCGCTGTCTTGAGAGACAGGAACTTCAGCTCAACCGAATCCAGCGGCTCAAAGGGACCCCTCTGAAGTCCCGCCAGGACAATAGAGAGGTCCCAGGAGGGAATCAGGGGTGTCCTAGGAGGATGTAACCTTCTGGCACCCCTCAGGAACCTAACGATCAGGTCATGCCTCCTCAGGGACCGGCCGTCCACTGCATCGTGATGTGCTGCAATGGCAGCCACATACACCTTCAGGGTGGAGGGTGACAGCCCACGCTCCAGCCTACCTTGCAGGAAAGAAAGCACGACTCTGACCGGGCATCTCCGGGGGTCTTCTCGGTGAGAAGAACACCAATTCGTGAACAGACTCCACTTCAGAGCATAGGCCTGCCTCGTAGAAGGGGCTCTAGCCTGAGTGATAGTGTCTACCACCGCTGGGGGCAGATCACTTAGGTCTGCCGCGTCCCGTCTAGAAGCCACACGTGGAGGTTCCAGAGATCTGGACGCGGGTGCCAAATGGTGCCAAGCCCCTGAGAGAGAAGGTCTCTCCTCAGGGGGATGCACCAGGGAGGGGCTGTCACGAGGAGCATGAGTTCCGAAAACCAGGTCCGGGTGGGCCAGTAAGGCGCAACCAACAGGACCTGTTCCTCGTCCTCCCTGACCTTGCACAGTGTCTGTGCGAGCAGGCTCACTGGGGGAAACGCATACTTGCGTAAAGCCCGAGGCCAGCTGTGTGCCAGTGCATCTGTGCCCAGGGGGGCCTGGGACAGGGAATAGTACAGCTGGCAGTGGGAGGACTCGTGGGAAGCAAACAGGTCTACCTGGGCTTCCCCGAATCGACTCCAGATCAGCTGGACCGTCTGGGGATGGAGTCGCCATTCCCCGGGGAAAGTGAGCTGTCGTGAGAGCGCGTCGGCTGCACGATTGAGCTCCCCCGGGATGTGGACAGCGCGCAGCGACTTGAGCCACATCTGACTCCAGAGGAGGAGATGACGGGCGAGTTGAGACATGCGACGTGATCGTAACCCGCCTTGTCGGTTGATGTACGAAACAGCCGCAGTGTTGTCCGTGCGGACCAACACGTGCTTGTCCAGCACTAGCGGACGAAACCGTCGCAAAGCTAGATGCACTGCCAGCAACTCCAGGCAGTTGATGTGCCAAAGCAGTCGAGGTCCTGTCCAGGACCCTGAGGCTGCCTGCCCGTTGCATGTCGCGCCCCAGCCCGAGTTGGAGGCATCTGTTGTGACAACAACGTGCCGGGACACTTGTTCTAAGGGCACGCCGGCCCGTAGAAAGGCAAGGTCCGACCAAGGACTGAATAGGCGGCGACACATCAGTGTGATGGTGACACGATGTGTACCGCGGCGCCATGCCCATCTCGGGACTCGGGAGTGTAACCAGTGCTGAAGTGGTCTCATATGAAGCAACCCGAGCGGCGTGACTGCGGCTGCGGATGCCATATGCCCCAGGAGCCTCTGAAAGTGTTTCAGCGGTACCACTGTCCTGCCTCTGAAGGAACTCAGGCAGTTCAGCACTGAGTGGGCACGCTCGCTGGTGAGGCGTGCCATCATACTCACCGAGTCTAACTCCATACCGAGATAAGAGATTCTCTGCACAGGGGAGAGCTTGCTCTTCTCTCGGTTGACCTGAAGCCCCAACTGACTGAGGTGCCGAAGCACAAAGTCCCTGTGATCGCACAACTCTTCTCGGGACCGGGCCATAATGAGCCAGTCGTCGAGATAGTTGAGGATCCTGATGCCCACTTCCCAAAGTGGGGCAAGGGCGCCCTCCGCGACCTTCGTGAAGACACGGGGGGACAGGGAGAGCCCGAAGGGGAGGACCTTGTACTGCCATGCCTGACCCTCGAAAGCAAAGCGCAGGAACGGTCTGTGACGAGGGAGGATAGAGACATGAAAGTACGCGTCTTTCAGGTCGATCGCTGCAAACAAGTCCTGGGGCTGGACGCATTTGATAATGCGTTTCTGCGTCAACATCCTGAACGGGAGCTTGTGTAGGGCCCGATTCAAGACTCGCAGATCCAGGATAGGTCGAAGGCCACCGCTCTTCTTGGGCACGATGAAGTAAGGGCTGTAAAACCCCGTCCTCATCTCGGCTGGAGGGACCGGCTCGATTGCATCCTTCGCCAGAAGGACAGCAATCTCCTCGCGCAAGACAGGGGCGTCCTGGACTGCCACCGAAGTCTCGAGCACGCCATTGAACTTGGGGGGTCGCCGGGCGAATTGAATCGCATAGCCGAGTCGAACCGTCCGGATGAGCCAGCGTGACGGGTTGGGCAGCGCAACCACACTCCTCGTGTTCCCGGAGGAACTGGCCAGAGACGCGTGGAGAGGCGTTGCGTCTCCGAACCGCGACCTCTTGGCCGCTGGCGAAAGGGGGCGTCGTGGGTGAGAGTGAGGAAGCTGTGCGTCGCTCATTGTCAAGCCACGAGCCTTGCAACCGTCCGGCCAGTGACGGAACAGAACAAAACAGAAACTGAAGATTCTCCGCCCGGCCCTCCTCCGGGGGAAGGAGTGGCGCTGTCTTCGCCATCTCCTGAAGAGCAGTTCTCCGCATCTCTGAGTTGCCCGTGTCAGGGCCGCTTGGTCGACTTCTTGGAGGACTTCGCAGCCGGGAGTGACACGGGGGGCGCCGCTCTCCTGCGCGGGGCTCGACGCGCCGGCCTCGAAGAACTCTCAGCACGGGGCGGAGCTGGCGTAGAGGACGCAGGGGGGCGCCCACGGCGACGAGCAGGCTGAGGCGCTACCCGCGACGGAACGGTGGCAGCCGGAGAGACACGTCGGGGCAGTATGTGCTGGATGGCCTCAGTCTGCTTCTGTACCGCCGAGAACTGCTGGGCAAAGTCCTCGACAGTGTCGCCGAACAGGCCTGCCTGGGAGATGGGGGCGTCGAGAAAGCGCGCTTCGTCCATGTCCCTCATCTCAGCCAGGTTCAGCCAGAGATGCCGCTCCTGGACCACCAGCGTGGACATCGCCTTCCCGAGGGACCGCGCCGTGACCTTCGTTGCCCGTAAGGCGAAGTCAGTCGCCATGCGCAGCTCCTGCATCAACCCTGGGTCGGTACCACCCTCGTGCATGGCTTTGAGTGCCTTGGCTTGGTGTACCTGCAGGATAGCCATGGCATGCAGGGCAGAGGCAGCTTGGCCCGCAGCACTGTAGGCCTTGGCAGCGAGTGCGGCCGTCAGCTTACAGGCCTTGGACGGGAGGCGCGGACGATTCCTCCAAGTGGCGGCGTTTTGTGGGCACAAGTGCACCGCAACCGCCCTCTCCACCTGGGGAACCTCTACGTACCCCCTGGCTGCCCCGCCATCGAGGGTGGTGAGGATGGAAGAGGGAGAAGAGCGGCTTCTGGCCGTGAAAGGGGCCGTCCACGACTTCGTCACCTCTTCATGCACCTCCGGGAAGAAAGGCACCGGAGCAGAACGAGGTTGTGAGCCGCGTCCCGCGCCGAGAAACCAATCATTCAGCCGTGAGGGCTCGGGACTGGGCGGTGTAGTCACCTCCAGTCCGATACTCACGGCTGCCCGGGCAAGCATGGCCGACAACTCCAAGTCCGATTCGGCAGCAGCGACAACACCCGAGGGGCAGCCCCGCCGAACCTTCATCCTCAGAGGTCGATAACCCATCCCCCGATGCAGCAATCGACATCTGGTCTTCGGGCGGCGCACCGAAAGACAAGCTGGGACCGCTGTGAGACGGCCCAGCAGAATCAATCGGCAGCTGCACGGGACAGTCGCTGCGTGAGGAGTGAGAGGTCCGTGGGGCGTGGCCCGGCGGAGAAGCTCTCACTGTGATCCTCAGATCTCCCAGAGCGCCAGCCGGCGGCCCTCTGCTCGAGCCAGAGAGACCGGGACGGGTGGCGACAGAGGGGTCTGCTGCACTCCCCTTGAGGAGTGAGAGACGCGATCGCAGCGCTGCCATGTTCATACGCCCACAGTAGACGCATGAATCATCCACGAGCGCAGCCTCAGCGTGTTGGACGCCCAGACACTGCAGACAACGCTCGTGACCGTCAACTGAAGACAGGAAACGACCGCATCCAGAAGGACACGGACGAAACGGCATCTTGAAAAAGACGCGAATCGTCCGTGATTTGCTCTTTTAGAACTGTCTCTTTTAGCCGAAGCGCCCAGGGGAATCGCCGTCTCGCAGGGACACCGCTGTAACGCGCCGTCACACCGACCAGGAACAGTTCAACAAAAACAAAGATGAATGGCTTTGTAGTGATCTTCTTCATCGACTACTCGGCTCCGAAGCAAAAATCTAATGAGTGGATGCACCTGTCGCCCTATTTATACCCGCTGGCACGGGGAGTGGCTCAGGTGTGTTAATCAACTTGCCAATTTCATTGGCGTTTTCTCTTAAAATCAGAGATGATTGGCCTCCCAAGTGAGACCCCATTTGTCGGTCGACATAACTCGTAGTGACCGACAGATAGGGAACTATTATTATATACTATTATAACTATAAAAAAACATTGAACATATTAAATAGAGAAAAGTAATATAAGTATTACGATATATTATATTTTTACGATATATTATATTTTTATTAATTGCACAAACATGACAAGTAATGTTTTGAAAAATGTAAACTAGTTTTAATCAAATTCACTTAGTGTTTACAAAAAAAAAGTTAAAACAAAAATCTACCCCCCACCCCACCAAACAAAATGTTGTTGTTTTTTTTCATAACACAAAAAAAATATTCAAAATATAAAAGATATATATGTATCAAAATATATCGCTCAATGTCTCCTAAAGCCGTTCAAACTCTAATTGTGAGAAGTGATATTTGATATGTCTTAGCAAGCTCTGACAAGAAGAGTGTTTTATTAATGAAAGCTATGTTTTCATTGACAGACAGATCTGTGTTCAAAGTCACAACGATGTCTCCCTGATGACAGCAGTGGTTTGGACGGCATGCTTTTCATGTCATTTTTCTGCTGAACTCGATCTTTTAGAGAAGTTTTGGGCACAGTGTAATGGAAGTGTTTTTGACAGCTGTGTCCACTTCACATTTACACTCTCAGGCTGTCATGATCCAGCAGCACACTAACTGCTGCTCTTCACCACTGCTTTCTGACACAAATGCTTTTTCTTTCATATTATGCGGCATGTACACTGCAAAGTGTTCAGCATCCAAATATGCTAGTAGCACAATTTAAATGTATTAGTGTTGCCATTAGTGTGAACTGTTGTCTTCTACAGTCAGTTTTCCGTGGAGCAATAGTTTGAGAAGAAACTCGCTGAGCAAATTAGTTACACTGTTTATAACTTTACCTGAATAACAAATCCAGTTTAATGTCACAGACATGCTCGCAGTGCATTTTCATCCTTGTATAAAGGATGTTTCTGTTGTGTGTTTCTGTCTGGCAGAGTGGACATGAGGTGAAGTCGCCTTTATTAAGTGATTTGAGATGCTCTCCCATGCTTTTATAGAGTCAGGAAATGACCCACTCAAAGCATTCTCAAATCACACATGCAGTGTGAGAGAGAGAGAGAGTGAGAGAGTGTGTGTGTATGTGTGTGTGTGTGTGTGAGCTCTCTCTCTCTCTCTCTCTCTCTCTCTCTCTCTCTCAACGCACAACACCTGCAGCATGTTTCTTCTGGAATTAACCTTCATCTGAAGGTGACTCTTTGATGGGGTTCTGTTCATCATGTTCTATTGCTGTTTCAAGACCTAGTGAGCATACATTCTGCACTATACACACCTAAAAAACACCCATGACATTTTAGGATTTTTTTTTTTCTTTTTTTTTTCTGATTCTATAAGGTTTTAGCCTTGGTGACATCATCAAGCAAAATGACACGCAGCAGTGTTGTTGTTCTGAATATCAGCACGGCTATAAATACCTGTGACTGAATCACAGCCATGCCGATATTCAGAACAACTCACTTGCTAGTGTGACATTGCTATACAACAACAATTAATAAGAAAGTCAAATTGAGTAACTTACAATTTAGACCTAAAGGTGCTGCAGTTAAAATGCAGCTATGTGGTATGTACTGAAACTGTATATATTTGCTTAGCGGTTTTGGAAAATGACTAAGTTCCACTTTATGTCGTTTCTTTTTTTTTATTTTATTTTTTAAGGTGTACATGTGGAAAGTGCAGTTTGATGACAACATCGGGGGGGGGGGGGGGGGGGGGGGGGATGGGTAATCTGTGCTGGGTTGTCTTGCCCTGGCAACCAAAAACACACTTCTTTTGTGACAATTCGGTCTCTCGCTCTGATCAGTGAATGTCTGTGCTCAGCCTCTCAGTGCTCTGCTATACGGGAGCGCGCGCTCTTCTGGCAGAAGTGCCCTTAGGACCCATATAAGGAAATTCCGCTCCATCTAACGTCACACAGACCCATTCTCGAAAAAAAAAAAAACTTTCCAAAACTTGTGACAAACCAGAAGAGATATTTTTGGACCAAAAATATTACTTCAAACGTACAACTTAATTTTTGAAACTTTGTCCATGTTTAGCATGGGAATCCAACTGTAAAAAAACTCAGTATGCATGAAATTTCACTCAGTAAGCATTTCACTCCCCCTTTAACTTAAATTGCAAAACATGATCTCTGATTATCTTATGTAAATGCAAAGTAATTATTTTACAGTTTTCACAGAAATAAAAAAAATATATATATATAATGAGAGTTTTCGGTCATTGGCATTTCTGCGTATCTTCAGAGAGAGAGAGACTGAAATATTTCCACTACTAATGCACAGTCTGACTAGGACAAACAAACAGTGAATATTCCCAGTGCATGCAGACAAACACGAGGCATGAGCAGCCTTCAGAGTCAGAAAATAGCAAATGAGACACGGTCAGAAATTGGGAGCAGGACTCAGAAAACAGGGCTTTAATACAAATACGCACACAGTGAATGGTGACTGTTGAAAGCAAAAGCCGGATGCCGGACATATTTGGGTGATTTCGAAATATTTATGGGTCGAAAAAGTGGACATGTCCACGTCCGGGGGAATGAGGACATATAGTTTGGTCACCCTAGATCTAGTAGTCTTCACAGTCAGCAATGCCCATCACAAGATCGCAAGCACATCATGTGTGCCATTTAGCACAAGGCCTCAAAATACATGTTTTATGCAATATTACAAGCCACTGGCAAAAAAAGAATCAAACGAGGAAGATTACTGAGAAAAATTTATACATTTTGGTAATTAAAATTTGTGGGATTTACTGTTTAATAAAAAAAAATACATCACAATGCAAATAAATAAAGAATGATCCCAAAATAGACTTCTGTTGATTTTGGGGTGAAATATAGATTGGATAGGATCTCGACTCACCTGTTTATCTCATACAGCACTGTACGTTTATTTTTAGGCCCTCTATATGTTTTAGGTCTCAGGTCCCAGCGTTTGGCTGGAGGCTGGTTTTATCACTGCACACAGCTCCATTACTCACTGCGGAAAATCTCCTGGCTCGAGGGCACAAGTGTGTCGCACTTTATCACCCCCTCCCCGCATACCTCTCCAGCTTTAGTTCCTCTATAGAGGCAGTCAAGAGAAAGATACGCACTGTGCTTACAACATCTGTCCCCATGCCCTGCTCCACTGGCCTTGTGTGTGTGTGTGTGTGTGTGTGTGTTTCCAGTTCTGTCTCATGTATTTCTGTGTAGCTTCAGGGAATCTCTAAAAATAAGCATGATATAACAGAAATATCATAGAATGTCTAAAATCAGATAACAGAATCATACCAGAATGAAAGATTCAGTGTTTCGTCTCCAAAAATGTCATTATATTGGAATCTCTGAAATGAGATTCAGATAACAAAGTTTATAGAGGGTCAAAATAATAATAATAATAATAATAATAATAATAATAATAATAATAATAATAATAATAATAATAATACATTGTATTTATAACACACTTTATATTCACACAGAATCCCAAAGTGCTTCAGATTAAGAACAAAAATAAATGTTAAGAATAAAAAGAGTCATAAGGTCAGTGTCCAATAATGAAATCATCAGTAGACATGAAAATCATAAGCTTAAAGTCACAAAACTGGAACAAAATCTTCAAAAATCTGCATTGGACAGCACCACCAACAACAAATGAGTATCATACTGTATAACAGAATCACAATGAGCTGACTGAATTCAGCATCAGATATTAGACAGCAACAACAAATCAGATAAGAGTATCAGTGGGGGAATATTCAAAATCAGCATCACTTAAAAGAATGAGCATTAAATACCTGAATTCAACATTTTAAAGGCATCAGATAAGAAAATCAGCATGAATGCCTCACAGTCAGTAGTAGATAACATTAACATTATGAATCTTCAAAATCAGCATCAGGTTAAAAAATCACATTGAAATGTGCATATTCAGCATCATTTCATTTGATCACCTTGACATCTCCAAAGTAAGAATCAGACAACAACAAATATGCATCAGAAAACAGAATGAATATTGAATATAAACCAGCAGTAGATCTAAATCAGCATTAGATAACACAAACAATACGATCTCTAAAATCAGCAGCTGATAAAAGAATAATCTGCATCAGATAGTAGATTTGTCTTGAAATGTCTAAAATCGTCATCAGAGAACAAAGTTAGTAAAGGGTCATGAAGTCAGTGTCTGATTATGATGACAGTTTCAGATCTGCAACTCAAATTGACAATGTAAAATCATCAACCTCAGATTACAAAACTGAAAAATAATCTTCAGAAAAAATCAGCATATAAACTCATAATCTCCTAAATCAGCATTAGATAACAACACATCTGCATCAGATGTGGAATCTTCAAAATCAGCATAAGTTAGCAGAATCAACATTAATTCTCTGAACTCAACACCAGATAGCAGAATCAGCATAAAGAAAAAGTCTTGATCAGCATCAGATAACATGAACAATATACATCTCCAAAATCAGCGTCAGATAACTGAATGACATACAATTCTTCAAAATCTGCATCGGGTAACAGAATCACTCCGATTTTTCTAGATTCAGCATGATGCATTAGAATTACCTTGAAATCTTTAAAATCAGCATCAGAAATCAAAGTTAGCACAAAATAATAATCAGATCTGCATTAAATTCAGAATACAAATTCATAAGGCTCAAATGACAAAACATAAGATCATACAATTATGAATGTAGAATGTGAACTCCAAAATTATTGCACATAGTAGAATCACCTTGCCATGTCATATGAACGTAATGAAATTTCTCTTGAAATGAATGTTTATTTTTGTGCCACACTAAAGCGAATTATGAATTCTCAAAACAGTGAGCAATATTGAACCAGGACCTTGTTTTTCTTCAGGCTCCTGTCAAACTTGACTTGTGTGAGATGACCTCCTGGAGCTGTAGTGAGGGACGGTTTCGTGTGAGATACCGATCTCCTGTTTTGACCCTTTGTGTGGAAAAGCAGCTCTCTTCCTTACAGCTTCTGCGTTTGCTGATATTCAGAACATGTGAGGGAACGTCAAGCACAGTGATGTTTGGAGCCGGAGGGGGATGCTCTCTGCTCTGCGGGGTCTCTTTAGGCAGACGGTAATTGACCTAATCTGGCCCATATGCAGAGTGAAATATGTTTCGCCTTGACTTCAGAGGAGCACAGCCTTGTGCTATGACTACTGCAGATCTTTTGACTCTGTCTGGCCTTCGGTCTAATAAAACACACAGAGTCAAGACATGCAGACTCCACACAGAACAGGCTGCAGAAGTGGAAAAATAAAGGGTACATACAGAGGAATTTGGATTTGATTTTGAAGTGCCAATATATATTATTTTAAAAACTAACAGCAAGTTGAAGTGTGAGTTTTGTCTCATGTGTTAAGAATCAGAGAGCTGACTCTGGCATTCAACAATTCACTTAAAACAATGCAACAAAAACAAACGTGTGTGTGTGTGTGTGTGTGTGTGTGTGTGTTTGCAATATGATGGGAACAGTGAAAAGGGTCCACATCTTAATTAAGCATGGCTGCGAGTGAGCAGTGATAGAGATGCTTCATCTTTCTGCCAGACATGAATGAGTCGAGCCAGTTCTCACTCGCTCTGATAAGACACCAGAATAGAGAGACAATTTAAAGTGACGAGCACTTTCTGACAGCCAGAGAAACTTCTCTTCATTTTCTTGGGTGCTGAGAAGACAAATGAGAGTTAATTATGACAAGAAGAGCACCTCAAATTAAGCATAATAGCACACGGCTGAAACACGACGCTCTGATAATGGACAGAATGTTTTAAGAGCGTTTCTTGTGTGTATGGGATCTTACAGGCAGATTTACAGATTGACTGGTTGACTTAAGTGAGTTGGTTTTGATGGATCAGATCAGACCACACACACTTTCATCATATTCACGTGCTGCTTTGGTCAGTCTGTCTTCATCTGCTTCACAGGAAACATCATGTTTAAGTTACTGAGAACTGAGACAAATTATACATAATCAGCAACAAGGGCTGACAATTTACCACATTTATTTCATTTAAAATGCAGTGAGATATTCTCACAGCAGTGTGTGTCGTTATAAATGATCTTTATTCTACTATTGAAATCATAATCAGTGGAAATTTGTCAAATGAACATTATTGAAATGTAACAAAAGCCATTAACTTGCAGTGAGGATTGCTGCATGGTCACATGCATAGTCATCTTTAGTGGAGGCAGAGAAACATCAGGCGTGAGCTGAAGTGTGTGCAAGGTGTCATGTGGTCGTGGTCAGGTGGTTTTGGGAGGAGTCTCTCTGCTGCGTCTGGAGGTTGTAAGCGTTTTCCTCCCTCAGATCCTAATGAAGCATCTCTGTGCGTTTGTGTTTAATGACGCAGAGCTGCTGGAAGCTGCACTCACGGCTGTCATTGATTCACACGCTGTGAAGGTTTATTATGTGTGAATGTGTACAGTATGTGTGGCTGTTTTTTTGTTAATTGCATTAAAATGAATTATTATTAGTATTAGTAGTAATTAGTAGTAAGTATAACATTTATTTCTAAATATAAATTGATCATACAAGTAGAGAGCTTTCATGACAACGTTTAGTAATCATATGAAAACAATTGGTTCAAGGCACACTTTTTCATTATGCAGAACTCTTTAAGCAGTATTTTTGAACTTCACTAAACAAATGTGAGTGTGCCATGCAAACCAGCAAAAGATAAAGAAGTAAAGATGTAAGCCTAGTAGAAAATGTATCTGTATCTAAGCTAATTATTATTATACTCTTGGTTTGGTTTTTGGGAGACGTGCAGAGACGGCAACACAGCTGTTTGATTGGTGATCGTGCTGTGCTTATTTCATTCATTCATGTATCGTATCATAGCCTATAAGGATTCAATCAGTGTAAAATAAATGTTCAGTGGTAGAGCATTGTGCTAGTAGCACAAAAGGTTGTGGGGTCAATTCCCAGGGAACATGCATACTTAAATAAGTTGCTTTGGATCAAAGCATCTCCCAAATGCATAAATGTAAATCACAGATCACTCATGCAGCATTAAAGAGTGCCAAAACCATATTGTTTTAATTTATACATCTTTATTATCATAACAGTCTGAGTAATTCTGATAACTGAACAGAAAACTTTTAAGTGTCAGCTTTGTGAACATATATGTTGATTATGTATCTAGTAAGAAAGACTCATGAGCAGCAACCTTTTAATTTTGGATATGTCATTTGTGTCTCCATGCTGACAGTGGGGGGTGACCGGTAAGGGGTTAACTAATAGATACTACTCAGAAAATACAAATTCTTCCAAATTGAAACTGGATATGAAATATAATGGATAATGTGGTTTTTCACATTTTCAGCTTGTTGTAGACGTGCAGATGGACACATGATCCCATTAGCCTTTCTTTGGACTATCACTGTTCTTATCTATAAAATGGCTGAGGCCAAAAATAGGAAGAAAAATGAATAATCAGGTTGATTTGCTCTTTTATAAATATAGAAGCCCTCTGGGCACGACTTATTAAAGTTTTAAAAGAGAATTAACTCCTGCAGCAGGTGATGCTGAACTTTTAATTGCTCATCAAAGAATTAATAGTGGGCAAGCTCAGGGTTGTGAAGTTAATAAACATAATATTAATAATCCAAAACTGAGTTAGTGAAATAACTTCATTATGTTACAGCACATAAAAACACTGGTGTGAATACTAACATGTCGATCTAGGTTGCATGCTAGCAGACACTCGAGCAATTATGGTCTTTAAAGGAACAGTTTATAATGAAGATGTGCTCACCCTCAGGCTGTCCAAGATGTACTGTAGATGAGATTGTTTCTTCATCAGGTTTAGAGAAATGTAGCGTTCTATCAGTGTCTCACCAGTGGATGCTCTGCAGTGAATGGGTGCCATCAGAATCAGAGTCCAAACGGCTGATAAAAACATCACAATAATTCACAAGTAATCCACACCACTCCTGTCCATCAGTTAACATCTGGAGAAGACAAGTGTGTTGGGAAGAAACAAATTTAAGACATTTGAAGACATTTCTAAATAAAATACAAGTCTATAATTAATAGTAGCACCAGTGGACAATTTGTCTGTTCTGAATCAGGAGAAAAATCTGCACAGATTAAGCACCAGCTTTTGTCTTCTCCAGATGTTAACTGATGGACTGGAGTTGTGTGGATTATTTTGATGTTTTTATCAGCTCATTCTGACGGCACCCATTCACTGCAGACCATACACCACTGAGCAAGTTATGCAATGCTGTAATGGGCTGTGATTTAGTCTTTATTCATGTATTTATTTCAGTGTTTATTCATGTCTATTCATGAGCCGCGATCACTGTACCATTTGGTGAATTAGTTTTAGTCACGGCTGTATTGTGGGATCATTGATGTCTCTTAATGGTGTGTTAAACCGACACCAGACTGTGTTGGCAGGTTTACATGTCGGTCAGGTGTCTCTTCCTCTCTGAATGGGCAGTTCTCTGATAATAGACCACTGGAGACTCTCTTACCAGAGAAGTTAACGCTAGCGCTGCTGGCCGTACGCGGTCAGTTCATGAAAACGGTAGGAAATGAAATTCTCTGTAATGTAAACACTAACAGATCAGAGTCGATGTTCTGCCCACACAAACACAAAACTATTACCCTCACTTCCCCCTACAGCACAAAAGCCTGTGTGTGTGTGTGTGTGTTATATCCTGGGTTATGGGCCTTTCCCATAATTCCTCCCGAGTCTCTTGTGTTGTCTTATTGCTTTGTTTTGCTCTCTCTCGCTGGTTTCTGTGTTTATTAGCACATTAGCTCCTTGGAGGCTCAGAGTATCACAGACTCACAGAAGCAGTCAGATCATTTCAGCCCTTTATTTGTGTTTGGAGAACTGACAGCAGCTGATCATCCGCTCGGTTTGCTCACGTAATGCACATCTCTGCTCTTATTCTGATCTGTTCATTAGTGCATGCTATTACAAGTAAAAATAAATTAATATAATAAAATAATGAATATCAATCTGTGTATTGGAAATGAATGGATATATTGAATATGTATGCACTTTGGATCATGCTGTGCAGTTTAATTCCTGCTATTTGCGAATGAATACTCATTAAAGTAGTTTTAGATTTTATTGGTTAATTGGGCAGCAGAAATTCTTCATGAAATTATAATTAGGGCCGGGACTTTAACGCGTTAATTGAGATTAATTAATTACACAAAAAATATCGCGTTAACTAAGATTAATTAATTACAGAAAAAAAAAATTCCCGCATTTTTAATAACTTATTTTTGCACCGCGGAACGTTTCTCACTGGATGCGTTTCGGCGGACCGATTATACTGAAGCACCAACTAGCGTTCGCATATCACTCCAGCGCATCGAGCCTCAAGTATCACCTCAACGCTAAACATAGCAGCTAGCATGGACTTTACATTTTATGTTGAACTATGTATTATTTTGTTGGTGCAACAGTTTATGTTGAACTCTTTATTGTTTTGGCCAAGGTTGTTGAGAGTTGGAATTAGTATGTTATGGCCTCTGAAGCAACAGAGAGATGTTTTCTAACAGTCAGTGTTTCCAATGTTCTGAATGACAGTATTGTGTTTTCCTTAAAAAAAAAACACTTTACAGAAGGTTCCAGCACATATAAGCTTCCTGAATTTCTGAAATGTACTATTTCTAAATTGTTTCTAAATATGCTATTGCTACACTTCATGGCAAAAATTGCACTGGTCTGCTAGACTTGGTTGAACAAAAATAAACAATATTTTGTTGCTTAAGCTTATGTATTCAGTCATTATTCAATGGTATACTATAAATCCATGTGAAAAAAAATTACTTCTCACTGTTCTCAGGTCAAATATTTATATGCGATTAAAATGCGATTAATTTCGATTAATTAATTACAAAGCTTCTAATTAATTAGATTAATTTTTTTAATCGAGTCCCGGCCCTAATTATAATATATTTACTCATCTGTTTGCTTGCTTGATTTCATCGGTTTAATAGTAGGGCTAAAGCTGTGTAAAGCAATATCTGTGTTTATAGATGAACAGGCATTGGGATGAAATAACAGTCGAGTTGGTGGTGTTTCTTGGTTTCTTGTGTGTAATAGTGCCTCAGTGGTGTGAATTGTTTTCTAGATTTGTACAGGTGTGAAGTGTAGGATGTCGTTAATATATACAATAAAGTAAAATAAACTTGTTTATTGATTTTACAGATTTATAGTTGAAGGTTTAGTTACCATGCAACACGTCTGCCTTAATAGCGGCAAGCAGCAAAAACATATTCTGCCTTTGAACCTCTAGTAATCATAATCATGACAAAAACAAGAGGGTTTCTAGCACTCCTGGCACTCAGAATAATAAATAGATATATTGAATCCCTATCATTGTGCACAGCTTCACTCTTGAACATCTAATGATGCTTCTGGAGAAGAAGTCCTCCAAGGTTAAACTCAAACTCTTGTGCTTTTTAATGAGAGTTTACTTTAAGAAGAAATTCAGCAGGAGACTTGATAATAAAGATAAATAATAGAAATGTCTGCATTAGAGCCGCTAGATCTTTATATAACAGTGTGATTTTATACCTCAGTATGAAGTCGTTTTCTGCAGGGTACTGCTTGGTTGATTTTTATTTAAGCAATTTGCTGCTAGATAATGTATTACTAAATATACTGTAACAATTAGTACATAATTACAGGAAATATCATTTCTGAATTAAATATAATTTGTTGCGTTTTAAAATAAAGCAGTAAGCTCCAGGAAGCCGTGGTTTACAGTGAACTTATAACAGCTAAAGGGGTTGTTAGGCAAGACTCGGAGCTTAGATGTTATAAAATCACTGTAAACCACGACTTCACAGAGATTATTGCTTTATAAAACAGTTATTCCATATACATAGCAAGGTTTCACAAAATATAATAAAACAAAGCAAATAAAATGTAATTATATTATTAAAAACATTTCCTGCATCCCAGTTCGTTTACTTATAATATGCCCTAAAAGTATGTACTCTTTTTGTGAAGAAAAAGTACATACTGTACTTTTGAGGATATTAGGCAATCTTTGGGACATACCACTTCGTCATGAGTGCATATTTAACAAGCACTCTGTTTCTACATGAATTCTGTCATTGTTTAAACTGCACTGCCAATTATTTTACCACAGTTAACAAAATTATTGTATTTTGTTAATAATTCTTGTTTGCAGTTCTAATCAAATACTCATCCACCACACAAAGCATTGTGGGCGATATTAGCCATTAGAGTCTGCATTAGTCTGCACTTCAAATTTTAATCTCAAGTAATAGACCATCTGGGGTTCTTTGGCATACTCTTTCCAACACACTATGATTTGGGACATACACATTCTGTGTTCGAAAACTATTTAGGACGGATAGTATGTGAATTGGTACGCAGTAATTATTCTTCTGCTAAGCAATGTGGTTCTTCAGAAGTGGTTGTGGTTGCAACAAATTGGTTGCTTTTGAATTTACAACAGCTTTGAACCTTTCTCAACCAATCAGAATCAAGGACCAGAACTATCAGTTTTATAACTCTATTTTTTCCTCTGATTCCAGAAACCTCCTCCTCAGGAAATGTCTTAATGGACACGACAACGACACATACCACGACTCGCCCATTTACAGCCAGCACCACGACCGCCTCCACCTCCACCAGTTCCACCACGAATAGCAGCACCCGATCTCCCTCCACAACACCTGTGGCCCCGCGCAGCACCACCACAAACCGGCAGCCGGCGGCTCTCCCCGAGGTCACTGCTCGCTCCGACCCGTCCTCCGTCCTGCCCAACATCGCTGTGGAGTTCTGCAGCACCGTCACCAACTCCTCTATCACCTGGCCCAGAACACGGCAGGGCCTCGTGGCCAAGCAGCCCTGCCCACCGGGAACCATCGGTACGTTAGAGCAGTCCAGGGAGCCGTGAGGTGGTTATGTTCACCAGCAGAGGGCGCTGAGAGATGCACTGGTTAATTAGTCGCGCCAACACTTGGACAGGAACAGAGCACTATTATCCTTAATTTATAAAAAGAAACACTTAGGTATTGAAATATCTTATTCATTATTAATTATAGTGCTGTCAAAAAATTAATCGCGATTAATTAAAAAAAATAAAAGTTTTAGTTTACATAATATATGTGTGTGTACTGTGTATATTTATTATGTATAGAAAATTACACACATGCATGTATATATTTCAGAAAATTCTGTTGTGATTATATATTAAATATATGTATAAATAATATAAAGGATATGAATATAAATATAGACATGTAAATACTATTTTCATTATTTTGAATGTAATTAATCACGATTAATCGTTTGACAGCACTATTTTTAATATATAATCTATTTTTGTAAAGTAATACTCAAATTTTTAAAAGTCACAACTATTACAAATAAAAATGTTTAAAAAATAATTATGAGAAATAAACCAATTTTGGCAGTTTTTCTCTGAATTCTGAGTTGCATCTCGCAATTCTGACTTTTCCTCATAATTCTGAGATAATTTGTGATATACACTTTTAAGAGAAAAATAGTCAGAACAGTGAAAAAGAAAGTCAGACTTCTGAGTAATTTTTTTTTGTAATTACAAGCAATGAAAGCTCTCTTTATATATATATATATATATATATATATATATATATATATATATATATATATATATATATATATATATATATTAAAGATCTGGCTATTTTTCTCTAAATTCTGAGTTACATCTCACAATTCTGAGTTTTTTTTTCTCAGTTTTGACTTTTTCATCTGAATTATTCACTATTTTTCATTGTGTGATTATTAGTTAATTTTGATACAACCAGTCTGACTTGCAAACATAACTATTATCATCACTAGTATCATTGCTTAATCTTTTAACATTATTTATAATCATTATTATTATTTAACAAAAAAATAAGAATATGTGATCCCTCTATTTTAAATGGTAGATATTAGCAAGTAAGATTTCAGAAATCTGCTCTTAACCATGAACATCCTAGCGGCTGCATAGCGACGCCTTGCTCTGTTTCCACAGATCAAATAAGCCCTGCTCACTGCATGTTTAACAGCTTGCTTGGGTAACCCAGGTGTGTGTTTCTCTCTTTGGTTATTAGTGAGTTTGTGAAAGTGCAGCAGACGAGCGACACACAGAGTGAGCACAAATAACATGAACACAGCAAACGCATCAAACACACCTTTCACCCTCATTCCTCTGCCTCTCTTTGTTTAAAGTCCTTCATTTCTCTCACTGCTCATATCCAAACGTTTCCAGGCCTCCCATCTGTTTCCATGGTTCAGGTGATTGGCAGCTTCTTCATAATTAGTTGTTTGTTCTTGGATTTGTCTTCTGGTCATTTCTCAGAGTAACACATTCACATCCTCATATTCTCTTTCAAAACAACAACATCAAAAAGCACTAGCTTTTGAATGAAGTGTGGCTATTTTTTACAACCCCGTTATATAATATCATTCAAAAGTTGAGAAATCAATACTTTTATTTAGCAAAGATGTGTCAAATTGGTCAAACGTGACAGTAAAGACATTTATAATGTAACAAAATATTTACATTTCAAATAAATTATGTTATTTTCATCTATTCATCTGTGAAACCTGAAAGATAAAATGTATCACAGTTTCCACAGAAATATTGTGCAGCACAACTAATTTCAACATTGATAATAATCAGAAATGTTTCTTGAGCAGAAACATGTCGCATGTCTCAACTCACCCACCATCTCCTCCTCTGGAGTCAGACGCAACTCGCTGTCGCTGCGCGCTATCCACGTCCCGGGGGAGCTCAATTGTACAGCCAACACGATCTCACGACAGCTCACCTTTCACAGGCAATGGCGACTCCATCCCCAGATGGTCCAGCTGATTTGGAGTAGATTCGGGGAAGCCCAGGTAGACCTGTTTGCTTCCCACGAGTCCTCCCACTGCCAGCTGTACTATTTATTCCCCATCCCAGGCCCCCCTGAGCACAGATGCACTGGCACACAGCTGGCCTTGGGCTCTACGCAAGTATGTGTTTCCCCCAGTGAGCCTGCTCGCACAGATGCTGTGCAAGGTCAGGGAAGACGAGGAACAGGTCCTGTTGGTTGTGCCTTACTGGCCCACCCGGACCTGGTTTTCGGAACTCATGCACCCCGTGACAGCCCCTTCCTGGCGCATCCCTCTCTCAGGGGTTAGGCACCATTTGGCTCCCGCGTCCAGATCTTTTGAAACTCCACGTGTGGCTTCTGGACGGTATGCGGCAGACCTAAGTGATCTGCCACCGGCGGTGGTAGACACTATCACTCAGGCTAAAGCCCACACTACGAGGCAGGCCTATGCTCTGAAGTGGAGTCTGTTCACAAACTGGTGTTCTTCGCACCGAGAAGACCCCCGGATATGCCGGTCAGAGTCGTGCTTTCTTTCCTGCAAGAAAGGTTGGAGCGTAGGCTGTCATCCTTCAACCAGAAAGTGTATGTTGCTGCAATTGCAGGCCATCACGATGCAGTGGACAGCTGGTCCCTGGGGAGGCATGATCTGATCGTTAGGTTCCTGAGGGTTGCCAGAAGGTTAGATCCTCCAAGGACACCCTTGATTCCCTCCTGGGCCACTCTATTGTTCTGGCAGGACTTCAGAGGTGTCCCTTTGAGCCGCTGGATTCAGTTGAGTCGTGCTCACTTCCATCAAAAGGGTCGGGAACCTCCAAGCATTTTCGGTAAGTGAAGAGTACCTTGTGTCACTACTCTCACGTTAACTTGAGACCCCGGCTGGGATACGTGCCCAAGGTTCATATCCAGCCTTGGCGTTGCTGTGTCCTGTAAGAGCACTTCGCATATACGTGGACCGCACCCAGAGCTTCAGAAGCTCTGAGAAGCTCCTGGTCTGCTTTGGAGGTCAGCCGAAGGGGAAGGCTGTCTCCAAGCAGAGGTTGGCCCACTGGATAGTGGATGCCATTGCCTTGGCATACCATTCTCAAGGTGAGCCATGTCCCCTGGGGGTGAGAGCCCCCTACACATGGAGTGTGGCCTCCTCCTATGTGCTGGTGCATGGCGCCTCTCTGGCAGACATCTGTCGAGCTGCGGGCTGGGTGAGACCTAACACGTTTGGAAGGTTTTACAAAATTTGTGTAGAGCCAGTTTCTTCCCATGTATTGGGTAGCAGGTAATTGACGGGAAGGGCTGATTGGGTGTCACGATTGCTGTGCCATTCCCCCTAACACGGGGATGTGAGCGCCTTTCTTCTCCCAGTAGAGTCCCTGGTTGGTGTACCCTGGTCAAGCATCCTCCAGCACCCTTGGCGGTCAGACCTGGTGGAGCAGTCTGCCGCCAGGCCCAGCACTGGTGTTAGCATGCCAGGATTTCCGGTCAGCCCCAATACTGGGCTAGGTGTCCATATGGCTTGATTCCCTATAGGCAATCCTATATGTGTATTCTTCCACGGTAAGGTTTCCCTCTTGGCAAACCTGTGTCTTCCATTGACATACCCGTCTCTTCTGGCAGCTGTTTCATCCCTACTCCAAGGTAGGAACTGCCTCAGAGACCCATTCCATATGTAGTACTGCCCCCTGGGTAAGTCCATATCAGTTTCTCCACATGTCACCTCCCTATGGGTAGGATGTGGTCTCTGTAGTGACCTTTTCTTAAGGCTCGCTTCCCCATTGACTTGACAAACTGTAAGAACAAATAGGGAAAATTTGAAGCAATCTTTCTCCAAAGGCTAACTTTGTGTGGGCGGAAAAGCAGCATGGCCTTCACCAGCAGCGATGTACTCACCCTTTGGCCCCTTCGGTACCAAGGTCAGTGAATTTACACTGTAGCTTTGGGAAGGTTACGACCTTAAGCGTAGCTTTTGTGGCATGCCACGGCTTGCCGACAATTCCAGCGCCACAGGGTTGTGACGGTGTTTAGGTTGTGGCATTTTCCATAAGACCCCATATGTCGTTCGACATAGCTCGTAGTGACCTACAGATAGGGAAAGTCTCAGTTACATACGTAACCCTTGTTCCCTGATGGAGGGAACGGAGACGTTATGTCCCCATGCCACAACCTTGAACCATTCGCTGTTGCCGGGACAAGTTCTCGGCTCCTCAGCGTAAAACCTAATGAGTGGATGCACCTGTCGCCTATTTATACCCGTGGGCACGGGGAGTGGCTCAAGTATGTTAAATCCACTAGCCAATTTTCATTGGCGTTTTGTCTTAAACTCATTTACGTCTCCTTTCTCTCTATCAGGGAATGAGGGTTATGTATGTAACAGAGACATTTTAAACAACATTTGCAAGGATACAGTTAATATAATATTGTAACTTTTTTATTGCAAATATTTCCACACATGTGGACTTTTAGACTATATTTTTTACATTAATTGATTGTTATTAAAGTTAGTAATGCATGTGTTTATTGAACATAATCTTTTATCAAACTGCTGTTGTGTGTGTCTGCTGACAGTACTTCTGAAGAGAGAGAGAGAGAGAGAGAGAGAGAGAGGGTGTGTGTGTGTGTGTGTGTGTGTGTGTGTGTGTCAGCGATCTCACCTGAGTGCCGATACAGTCACCCGACTGGAAGAATATGACATTTTTTCCCTCTTCTGTCCTTCTAATTAGAGCTTAGAATTCTGTCGTCTCTCTCCACGCGCTTTAATTGACCTTTACCAGTGCTCTCCAGGGAATGAACACACATACACACACACACACACACACACACACACTTCTCTGCATCTGGCTGTAGTTAGAGCTCTCTCTCTCACACACACACACGCTGCAGTGATTTTATCTCCATCAGAGGAAGTAATTACACATTCTTTTATGATCACAGACGTTTGAAAGTGTTTCTTGTCATCTGTGGAAACAGCAGTGAAGGATGTTGATGTGTGTGTGTATGTGTTTACTGTGTGATATGAACACACAGTAACGTCTGCTTTCTGTGTACAGGGATGGCTGTGTTCTCCTGTCAGGGGCCCGAGGGACTGTGGGACCAGCAGGGGCCCGACCTCAGCAACTGCTCCTCCACATGGGTCAACATCATCAACCAGAAGGTTTGAGAAACAAACACACACACACACACACACACAGTGGGGAAGTGTATATTTAGCCTGCCATGTTCACTCATTATACAACAGTTGGATCTTTCATTTGATTGGTTAAGCCGATGTTGTTATTGTTAATTGGAAATGTTCTAAAAAAAAAAGATTTGTGCCAAATGTAACAACAATGAGTTTTACATAGTAATTAACTCAAATGATATATAGGGAATTTGAATAATTAATCAAAAATTTGATTAATATATATCTCAGATGACAGTTACATTTAATTTTATTGATTATGAAAAATAGCTCAATTGCCAATACCAATACTAATCACAGGGCACTGTAATTTACTCATTAATATGTCAATATTACATTCTTCATATCAATTATTGTGATATCTCTTAACCGTAAATTACTGCAGATCAAACCGTGGTATGTCCAGCACACCACTGTAGACCTATCAATTTTCAATAAAGTTATCACGCCTTATAATTCAAGGAAAAGTATTCTCTGGCCATGAAAATATTATCCTATCCTTATGATAAATTTAGTTTCTAAATTTAGAGCTTGTAGCTAAAGACCAAAACATTTCAGTGACTCGTAATGTGAGTGGGGTGGAGTCCAGGCCAATCATTTTATATATGAGTTTTTAATAATTCAACTAGTAATACATCAAACTACAAATCACACAGAGTAAATATGCGTACGAAAATACAGACAATAAACATTTACAAGACATAACGGAATCCAAATAAAAGAGAGAGAGAGAGAGAGAGAGAGAGAGAGAGAGAGAGAGAAGTGGAGAAAGCGAGAGAGATCACAGAATGAGCTCAGGTATGAAAATCAGTCAGTAAACCTTAGTGGAACCAACAACAAATCAGATCATAATAACACTTTAAACCAGCATTTAAATCTCCATAGAGAAAGTGATACTTGCAGAAGTGTCCCATGTGAGTGTGGCGTGAGATCGGCGTCGAGCTTGTGAGCTTTGCGCGTTGAAACAGCCATGTGCCATGAAACGGAGGCCATGTGACGCGCGTGCACGCTGCGCTTGGCGTGAGCGTGGAGCACGTGGTCCTTTGTTCTGTCCTCGCGCGGTATTTGAAAGGTTCAACAAACATTGTTCCAGAATTCGTCTTCCTTGCGTGGAGAGGCGAATAGTTTAATAAACTTAGTAAAGAAAAGAAAAGAAAACGAACGAAACGAAAGCTTCCAAAGGAGCCATTAAAATGGCTTTTTCTCTCAGCCCCTGTGCTGAGGGGGTTCGCGCTATGAGCGCGGCCTATGGCCGCGCGGAAGCAACGTTGGAGAGCAGCGTGTCCGAGAACGGAGAAGAGAAAGAAGAGCAACAAGAGAGCGGAGAGCGAAGAGAGGGTGGACCTTGTTTGGTCAATTCTTATAGCTTGAAATAGTTCACGCCCATTTTCGAGGGAGCATCCAATGAATGTCCGCGATCTGAAGCGGAGGGAAAGTTCCTTTGTCTCGGTTGAGACAACCCCCTGATGATTTAGGGCCTGTCCGATTTCATCAGGAATATTAAAGCAAGTTCATTATTCCAGATTAAATACATTTTTCATTACTTTGCTCTAGATAAATGGGTCTGTCAAAGCATGACGATTAGAACAAGACTAAACATAATAGGTATATGTGATCAAAACATGAAGTTACATTAAATATGTGTAATTCTACATCTGAAAGATTTGCTTAACACATGATAACACTGCAGATGTTGGGAAACATCTAAATGTACCAAAAGGGAATACGTAATACATTTATACAGCATAAAAACTAACAGGTAACAAATTCATTCCATAGAATGCATTGGGGAGAAGATTTGGCTTCTCTCCTCTCCAGTGTGGTCGTAAACTTTACGACCTGCAAAAGTGGGGGTTGCAGAACATGGCTCTCTTTGAGGAAGTTAAAGTGAGGAAAGACATTTCCTAAAGTATAAGCTTGCAACTTGTACTCTTCACATAACAAGGATTAACCATTTTATGCAATCCATAAACATAATTAAAATACATATTAATAATAAAATGAAAGTAAGGAACTTATACGAAAAGTTCCTTTGTCTCCAGTGTTGGAAGAATTTGGGTTGGGGGGTTTTCGTTTCTTCTTTGAAGCTTGCATGGGCATCGTAAATAGTTTAAGTCCAGCCAGGCTGGCATTTAGTACCAACAGTCTGAATTTATAAAACAGAATTTAACCCATGAATCGCTGACCTGCATATCTGTTACATCTCCCCCTTTACGTCAGATGAAGTCCCTGTGTGGACATCATCGGACGGCAATCATCCCGGATGGGCAGATGACAGGTGAATCGTGATGGTCATGCAGCAGGTGGGTCATGATGACAGGTGGTTCCTGAAGCTGAGGATTCAGCTTGGTGAGGTTCGGTATTGTCTTTGACTTTGCGTCCCTTTTCCGGGGATTCCATCGGAGACCTCCAGCCACAGTTGTCGTGAGTTTGGCTGTAGAGGTTTGCATCTCGTTGAGTATCCTGTATAGGATGAAGGTCACGCCAAGAGTCAGGGCGGGACCAATGACGGTGGAGATGCACCGTGCAGTGTCGGCAGCAGTCCAGGCTAGGACCGCAGATGACTGGTTCAGAATGGGCTGTCGAGACAGTGCTTGGAGGGCTGTATCGACAGGAGTAATGTCAATGTGTTGGGTGGTACCTTTCAGTACTTGGTCCAGCAGGTTGGCACGGGTGGCGGTGTCATGCTGGTCGTAGGTCAGCATAGCTGAGCGCACAGGAGTGTTGACGAGCCATCTGTTACCCACAATCTCTGCTTGCGTTTCTGTGACTTGTGTACGAGGCTTGGCTTCGGCAGGGCAGCGCGTATCGCTGACCCAGGGTTGCAGCTCGCAGATTCCTTCAGAGTTGTGTCTGAGGAAGGGTTTGCTAAGGCAGAGATAATGAATGTCTTTGGTTAAAGTAT